>NC_051442.1:3723733-3896285 GCF_001649575.2 Kryptolebias marmoratus
CTACTGTGAAGGACCGCAAACGCCTGCAGAGAGTGGTTAAAACAGCCTCAAAAATCACCAGGACTGCACTGCCCTCTCTGCACAGCATCTACCATCGCAGAGTCCACAGGAGAGCTGTCTCCATCTCCAGAGACCCCACCCATCCCCAACACGGACTATTCACACTCCTCCCTTCAGGCCGAAGGTACAGAAGTGTGAAATGCAGGACTAACAGATTTAAGAACTCTTTCTTTCCCACGGCCATCAGACTCTTAAACAGCTGAGCTGATGGCTTCCATAATAACTTACATTAATGGCACATAAATAACTGCACTACACTGCACTTTACCTTTATACTGTTTACCTGTCTGCATACAGCTGCACATGTATGATTAGACAATTCTACTACGGACTGTTGCAATATAATAATGTTGAACACTACCACACTACTGCACATTGTATATAGATTGTATTGTATTGTTTTGTATTTCTGGAAATGTATATTTACTTATTTATTTTCTATTGCATGCTTCGATTTGATTCTACTATCTCATATCTTACCTTGTGTCTGACATCCAGCATGGGCAGCAAAGTAGAAATTTCATTGTACAGGGAAACGTGTTTCTTACTGTGCATATGACAATAAAGCTTTGAATTGAATTGAATTGAATGCATGAACAGTACACTAGCAATCATTGAATATTCTACATTTTATTTATTAGGTATGTTTACATTGGTGGATGTTCAGTTCTGTGCTGCCTTTTATGTTGGATGATGAAATCTATCCTTAGCTTACAGACTGCATTGCAGTTCTGACCTCTTTTATGAGCAGACGTTTGATAGTCTGAAGACAATCTGTCCAGATCCCCATCGTAGGACCGCCTGTTGACCCCCCCCTCCCCCAAACAAGCAGCAAAGTTTTTATTACCTAGACATTTTGTGATAAAAACAAAAAAATAAATAAAAATCTGCTCATATACCGGCTGGTTAAGGACAATTAAACAGCCATCCTTGTTAATGTTCTGAAGATATGGCTTTTTTTTCCTCCCAGCTAAGAGTTTTAAAGAGAATTTACTAGAATTACTCCGTATAAAAAGGTCCGTTTTGTTGGGATTTTATTAATCAGCAAACCACCAGTTGCTGATTTGTTTTGGTTTCGGAGCTGATCATTGGACCTGATGTGGTCACCAGTGCGATGTGCCGATGACAGGACGGCGGTCTGAACAGCATTCACATTATTTTCACCTGAGGAAACACAGCGGTGATGTTCGGTTCGCAGTGAAGCTGTGCAGGAAACAGCTGACGGCTGTTGGTGCACTGCGTTTCCCTGCGGTGGATGTTTACGGGTTAAAATCTTCAGTTTCTGCTCTGACACTGAGCTGCGTGAAGTCTATATCTGCATACGTTGGGGGTAATTTAGATCCGATCTCAACAAAGGTTTTGGGCTTCGCTGTCAAACGGCAAGGTGTGAACTCTGCTGACCACTTAAAATCAGATTACCCAAACTGGATACGAAGTGCACGGACTGAACAACCCAATGAACTGCACAAAATATGACAATTACTGCACTTTTGCAGACAAAATCGTCATCAAGAAAAAAATGTAGAAAAAAAAGTCTGAATTTGAGGATTGTTCATTTTCAAATGCAGCAACAAAATCAATCAGAAGTTCATCTTCATCTTCAAGTTATTGTTTTTAAACTGACAAGCTCATTTTGTGTTTCTGATCTTCCTTACAAATAATACAATTTTTTAAATGATAAATCTACTATTGCTAGAGCAAAACCAAAGAAAACGCACAATGTTTTTGGAAATCTGCAAAGATCTTTGTGTTGATCATTAAAAATAGTTGTAATCAGAATGCACCTGTCCAGACCCCACACTTCTTGATCCGAGGCAAAAGGAGCTATAAATCAACCTCCAAAGATAGGTATTCTCTTTAATCCAATCAGATGGCATAATCAAGCACAATGCCTGTGATTTCTGCCAGCCGTGTGAGATTTGTTCCAATTGAGCGGTCTGTCAGAGAGGCTTTGATTGCATTTGGAGCTCAGGCTGATTTCTGAGTCGTGGCATAAAGTGATGTTTTCTATCTGCACCCTTTGGAGATTTAGATTCACAATAGCCCCGAGTTTGGTTGCTGAAAGAGTGAGATAAAAAATTTGCTTATTTTGAAAAGGGTCTAATTTTCAATTGCTCATGTTCATTTATTGTTCACCCTCAGTGCTCCCCCCCTTTTTTCCACATTTCAAATCCCTCCATAGAGCATGATCCATAATTTTACAAACTTCAGATGCATTTCACACGTGAGGCAGCTCTGCAGTCTGCACTGGTGCTATTTTTAAATTCATACAGTTCATTATAGTGATTTTCAGTTTATTTGATGGACTTTATTGTTTAATCACTCATGGTAGCAATTAAATCTGACATTCATTGACTTTTTGTGTGAAAGGCTGTAATTTGATGAAAAGGAATATTCCTGCAACTCGTCACCATGAAAAGCAGGTAATCATGTAACTCCTCCTGTCTTTGTGTGTATGTTCACTTGTTTGTGTTTTAGCTGAATATCTTACGAATCGTGATGTAGTTTAATGAAACTGACAGGAAGTAATACCTGGATGCACATCTGCAACTGACTGACATCTGGAGTCAGCCTGATTTTAGAAAAAACACAAAAAATGGCAATAACCCAATCAATTTCACAGATATTGACCTAAATTTGGAGTGGTAGTAGCAGAGAGTTGTCCCCATCACACAATGATCATTGATCAGATCTTTGTCAAGCAGCGGGCAACATGCATCCCTTAGTTCCTCTTTTCTTTTTAATCCTTAACAATAAAAGAAATTGGAACAAATCGGTCTCTACCACCTGGCTGCTCTGACATTGTGTTCCAAACAACAAACTTTGGCCGACTCTTTGTCCTTTCAGTCCCACCCACACATCACTCGGTGCCTCGGAGAGCCGTAATTACTTATAATTTCTGACTGCAGTAGGTGATGTTTAAATTTCACTTAAGTCTATTTTGATCTTTTGTGTTTTTAATGATATCCAATTTTCTTTAATGTTACAATTTTGTACATTTTATTTGCGTTTATGAACCATAATGAGACCACAGGGAGCAACCTTGCAAAGGATCTGATGAAATAGAAAAGGAAAATACAGCACAAACACTTATTAACTGACAGCATGAATCTATAGAAAGGAGGCATGATACAATGTACTTCTATAAAACATGATTTAATGCAGTCTAAGTTTATTTTTCCTTTCTCAAATTCAATCCCCTCTCTATAAAACTGTCATTGTTTAGCGATCTTCAAATAGTTAAAGTATTTAAAAAAAAAAAGACAAACGAAAGTATGTTTGTAACTTTACAAAACAGGTTAAAAATAATCCAGTTTAAAGCTCCTTGTTGTTCTTTACATTGACCTACAGGTCTGACAGACTTGTTGATGCAACTCCAAAGTCCAGCTTCTTTCTTCAACAGAATAAATTTCTTTATCGTTAGCACTCAAAGTTGACACAATTTTTGTTGGCTTTCTTCTCCCTGAGAGTCGAAGGACAGCGTTGACAGCCCCTCGTTAATTCTTGGCTCATTACAGCTTGTGTTCCTTGAAGTTTTTGGATGTTAGGTCAGGGTGAAAACAGCAAATGTGGATCTTAATATCAGTGGGTAATACTAAAGTATCTTAGGTTTTGAAGCAGAGTTTAAAAACTTCATGCTTTTTATTCATTTAGTTATAAAATCCAAATTGTGTCCAGATAGTTGTGTTCAAAACACTTAGTCTCCACTGTCTTCCACTGTACGTCTAATATCAGCATCATGCAGAAGCAACATAATGTAGTTACATTCTTGGTTTTAATTTCTTTAGTGTCATTTGACTGTAGCTTAATGTGCAACTTTAGTTTTACGCTTTGCAGCAAATGTCTTCCGCCTTGTTGCTGCATCTGCCACAATCATTAATGTTCACACTCAGGTGCATCTTAGAACTGAGAAATTCCACAGTTCTTGTGTTTATTAACTCTTCATTATTGCCTGTATCGCACAAAAGCTGTCATCCTCAGATTCTAAGATTGAAAATCTTTCGCAATAATTTGAGCAACAGGAGTTACAATTAGTTTGACCTTGTTAGCTCGTGGCTACCTTGAGTCTACGTCTTAATGTTATGTTGTTCTTACTTCTTCAAGCTTCATTAACACCCCTGGATTCATTTTGCCAGGTAATACTGCTGTTATTAAATGCTCTTTGCTCCAGTTTTTTTTTCTTCTTTCATTTTGATAAAATTGAAATATTTGCTGATTTAAGCTTTTAGGTTTTGTAGTGAACTGTAAACTGTGTAATGTTATTAGACACGCTAGGCTTATTTTAATCTCACAAACAACCATCCTGAGTGTGTGTGCCACCAGATCTGAGCAAGAATAATACAGAGCCACGTTTAGTCTTGAGCTGCAGAAATCTTTTGTTCACTCCATTAAGGGTATAACTGCGTTCAGTTGTGCAATCAAGTTGTCAACCATTTTATGGCACATTTAAATAAACCGGTGAGTTCATGTGTCTTTTATTACATCTTTAATGTTATGGTTAGGTTATGATTTGTTCTGTTAAGTTCATCTAAAGCATCTTACAAGCAAGAGACAATACTTTTATCACTGTTCAATGTCTTTTCTCAAGAAACTTTAGTTCTTGAAGAAGGAAAAGAAGCCGTGTGGAGGTGTTTCAAAGTGAATGATGGTGACAACAGCAAAGCGAACTGCAAATTATGCTCAGTAAAGTTGTCAAGAGAAGCACTTCCAACACCACACCGTAGCATATTATAAAAACACAATGCCAGGTTATGAGTTCGCAAACAGCAGTGGGAGGTAGCTACAGACTCTCGCTAAGCAGAAGAGCATCATGGGAATATACAGATCTGAGCCCGAGCTTCCTGACAATCTTACCTCTCACCAATAGGCGCTTTTCAAAAACTATTACTGTCCTGGCTCCGTTTGAGTTGTTAGCACAAAAAATAGTACTTGTATCAGTACTTGATACTAGCAAATGCTCTGGAAAAAATGTGGTATCGGTGCATCTGTAAATCTTTTCATAATCTTGCAATAGAATCCCATTTCAAAAGATCAAAGTTATCCCTTTAAGAACCTGAACTCATTTTGTTTTTTGAGATAAGTATTTGCGTTAAAACTGTCTCAACGTCATTTTACTGCCTTTCCTGAGATCATTTCAGATATTTTAGTTTTCTTAAAGCTTTTAACATTTGGCAAATGACAAAATTAGCAACTCTAACCCATGTGGAAAAAGGTGCATGCAATTATGGCTCCAACTGTGGAATGAAAATTAAAATAAATGAAGGGATAATACAAACTTGTGCAGGGAAACACACACTCGCAGACAAACAGGCTGTGTGAGGGTGATACTGTACCTTGATTGGCTTCGGGGTTGGAGGCAGAGGTGGAGATGATAGTGGTGGTAGTGATGTTAGCTGAGGTGGGAATAGGGGTGGTAGTGGGAGCATCTGAATGAGAGGACAAATACATGTCAAACAAAAGGTGTGAGGGGAGGGAGGAAGGCAGGGAAGGGGGGGAAGGGGGACAAAAAATGGAAATAAAAGCTGTGAAGATAAAGTCACTGTGAAACGACACTATCACCGGCTGATGTACGACCAGCAGCTCGCAGTGCGTCACACTGTGTGTGTGAGCTAAAGGTCAGCTGCTGACTTTATGATGAATTAGCTGAACGGAGGTGGGTAAAATACCGTTACAGCGCAGCAGCAAGACGACACTACGTTATCTCATCTCATAACAACAGATGATCAAAGATCTCATCGTGATTTCCTCTTTTATGTCTGCTCACAAGCGTTACATTACTACATGATGTAATGACAAAAGCAGCAAGCACAAGGTTGTTGGACTTGTTAAATGTCTAATGAGTGCTGGTGTTGTGCTGTCATTGTGCAGCGGGCGCTCCTTCTGCTCTCAGTCTTTTTAAAGAGATGAGAAAACACAGAAACTTTTTGATGGATCTAACGGCACAAAAACAGAAGGTGGAAATTAAAACACACACAAAAATAAATGGGCAACATTAAGAAGGGTTATTGAGCAGATAGATTTTGATCATTTTCCTCACAGCTTTTCCCTTTTTACTTCATTAGCCGGGTTAGACTCCCCACCCTGACAGTGACCAGTGGGAGGTATCAAAGTGACATTTTCCCCATCGAATTGACCGGGCGGCATTGATATGAAGCTGCCGGCGGCGCTGCTTGGTTAGAGACCTCCCATGCTGCTCTGATTGTCTGGGAATGGGCTGAAAAACCTGTTGGGACTGTTAAAAGGTCCCGGGAAAAAAAAAAGAAGAAGTAATTTGTGGCTGTTGATAAGGAGGAAAGCTAGTCTACACTTTAATGAAATAAGGTGTAGTAAGAAGGTAAGGAGAGGAAATGTGTACAGGCAGAGACAGGAGGAGAGGAAAGTCAATGAGATGGAAAAACTGTTGGTTTTAGCAGCTGAAGGCAGCAACCTCTGCAGCTGAGAAATGAAGGCAATGAAGGAATGTCAAAAAACAAATGTAAAGGAGGATATTTTTATTCCTCACCTATTTAAATTGTGTCAACTCTAAATAGTGTGAATTATACTTAGAAAGGAGTTTTTTTTACTGCAGCCAAATTATTACACTATTGGTGATACAATACATACATACAAATAGCAACAAACACTGGAGTTTTAGCTGTTTAGAAAACATTCAAGACTACTTGAATGTACACTTGTTGTGCTCTGAAAACATCAATCATAATTTCATATATTCCAATTTAGCTTTGGACAAGACATTTTCTCCAATAATTGTCAACAAAACCTTGGAAAAACAAAACATCTACTTAATCATGTGACCTTCCTGACAAGCATTTCCTCTTTGCCCAAAACGTACAGAATATTTTTAACCCATGTTTGTTTGTCTGTCTGTTAGCAAAATATCTCATGATTCGCTGGACAGATTTTTTATGAAACTTTCAGAAAGTCATCACTGGATTTATATACAGATCTAAGATGGCCACCATGGCAAAGCAATCTTATCAAACTAAAACACTGGCTTCAACTTTGCAGATATTGTGGTAAAATGTGGTTTGGTAGTAGATGAGACTGACCCCAAAGTAATACTCTGAGAGCTAACGGTTTGTGGAAGATCTGTGGTTAAAACTTTGGCGTTAAATGAGTCAACACTGTTTGTCTGGGTGGACAAATTTCAATTAAACTTTTATCTACAACTAAATAACCTCTGGAGTCCACCAAATTCAAGATGGCCACCACAGCTAATCAACATTAACCAACACAAAAATGTCTCTACATCAGTGAACTTTACACATTGAACTGTTTCAGTAGCTGACGGTTATTATACAACAGGCGATATGCATTCCTACAAGGAATGCAAGGCCTTTATTTCCCTAATCAAACAGAATAAACAAAATATTCAAATGCAATATTAATCTACAGTTTTATTTCTTTATGATAAAGATGAATAATCTGTTTTTGACCTAAACAAAATCAATATAATTGTGATTACTTCTTAACAAGATGTTAAGCTGCATCTAAAACTGAAGTTTAGTCTTTCAGGAAAAAGTTAGTTTGGTACGTTTAGTTAAAAAAAGGCTAGGAATGTTGCTACATATTACAAGGAAAATGTAAAGTACTGAATTGTGAATAATTTTCTCTTCACATACAGTCGTAAAACAGCAAAAACTGTGATTCCCACCAACAGACTTTAGATAATTACCCCAACTGTTTGACTGCCACAAACTAAAAGTCGTTTTGCTGTTCATATGAAAATGAACTGTACATGATTTTCATGACATCCGTCATGCCCATCAAAGCAGTGTTTCCAGCACGACTTCTTTTTCATTCCTGCATGATGGGATTTTTTTTTTTTTTGCAGATGGTGTGTGAGATTCTCTTCAGTGAGCTACAAAGTGGATATTTCAAACATGTGGTAAACCCACGCTGTGAGAAGACCTATTTTAAAGTAAACCAACTGGTTTCATCCAAACTTAACCAAGAGTGAAACTCTCGGCTCGATGGGTGAGAAGAGAAGAGACGAGAGGGGAAAAAAGGGGACCTAAAATATTGGGTTTTAGGCAACTTGAGTTAATGAGGAGTGGTCTGAAAAGGAGACGAACTCTACTTCTCTGCAAACCAGTCTTTGGCTCCCTACCATCTTCTCCAGGGTTCATTTTTGTTTCGGTCATTGTTGTTTAATTATGAAGAAAAGAATGAAGAAAACAAAACCAAATGATTACTTTATGCTTGTTCTAAAAATACACAAAGACAAATTTAGCAGGAGGGTGAAACAAGCCCTTCAGGTTGGGGATGAGTCACTGTCTTGTGATGGTTGGATCACGGAGACCCTGCTGCCTCCATGAACCGACCATCTTAGCATCTGGTCAAAGTGTGACGGTAGGATGGACTGGGGCTTCGTCTGAAGTAGAACATATATATTTTCTGGTCTAATGTGGTGAAGCTGTGGCTGTGAAGAGTTGAGCCAAAAGACCAAGCTCCTATTTTACTGGTCCATCTATGTTCCAACACTCATCTATGATCAAAAATTTAAGATTGTGACCAAAAGAAGGAGATTCTGGATACAAGTGGCTGAAATGAGCTCCATAATCCGGGAGGAGATGCTACTCCTCCACAGCAAACTGAGTCAGCTGAGGTGGTTCAGACTCCTCATATGGCCTCCTATTAAAGGAGACAACACCGAGAAAGACACAGAACTGATCGGAGCGATTATATATCCTCTGCATCCTGGATTTCCCAGGATGATATGGAGTGTTGTTGTGGAGAGGGATGTCTGAGCTTCTCTCCTGACCTGCTGCCTCTGTGACCCGACCGCAGATAAGTGGGGGTAAATAAATGGATGAGAATTCAAGTTTAAACACAAACTATTTTACGTTTTAATTCAAGTTTTGAACAATTTTCTCATATTTTGAGTTTGGTTGTTGCCAAAAGGAGACAGAGACCAGCACAGCAAAGAATTAGTACCTAAACTATTCAAAAGTCCACAAATGATTCTTTAAGAGGAACTTATTTCTTAAGAGCATCAAGTCTCCTTCAATCAGTTAATCTGCTTTGCTGTACTGACTCTATATTTACTTTTCAAACAGATTAAATATCCCATAGAAGAAGCTGAATCTTGTCCTCTTATTGTAGTAAATTATTGTCTCAAAATATACTTTTTGGTGTATTTCCTCTCAGTCTTATGAACAAAATCCAAATTTCTGACACAAAATTTATTATTTATTTATTTAGAAATAAAATCATTTTCAAAAAGTGTATTTAAAGCTATTTGTCTATTTAAAGCAAAAAAAAGGACAAAAGTTTTGTAACTTTTTTGTGTTTATTTAAACAAATAAAACAAAAATCCTGCCCAGTCATGAACAGATTTTATTTAGGAGTAGTTTTTATAAAGTTTTGTAACAAAAGAACAACCACCATAACAAGCTGAATTGCTAATTAATATCTAAATCTTGTCTCATCAGTTTTATTGATTTTGTATCCCCCCCAGAAATACTTACATTTAATGGGTAATAATAAAGCATAATAAAATAAAATGATGAAATTAGTTCACATTCCAGATGGGAAATTAAATTTATGGCTGGTTTAAATTGTCACCTGTAATTTTTTAATGTTTTCACTATGAAACAAATTTAAAACATCACATCACAAAGTTTTATTGGGAAGATAAACGTTTTTCAGCCGTTATCGTCTCCTATCAGGTTACAGATGTTTATAAAATGAGGTAGTTTTTCTTGAGGGCAGCGAATGTTCAGAGTTGATGCCAAATTCAAAGTTGTTGGTTTAGAGAATAATCTACTAGATGCAATTTACACAAAACTAAATGAAGTAATTCAAATACAGAGCAGAGAGAAACGTACAGGCTCATAAAACTCTGCCTGAAGCTAATTTAAAATTGCAAAAATGCCTTCAGGAAATACGGATCAGTATTCAAACTCCGCTGAAGTTCAGCATGTTTTTAATCCATCAACGACGTGGATCTTTAAAAGGCAACCTTGGCGATATAGAAGGTTGTTCAGACCAATTTAAAGACAAAGGTGGGCAGAAACGATCCGGTGGGAAGTCAGTTGGCAGATGAAGCTTGAACTGATGAGTTTCACACATGCTTAAGAGCCAACAAACTCCAGCTCGGGGGTGGTGCTGTCTAATTGGTTTCATCCCATCATGAACTTTGAGGGTCCGGCAGATGTTCGGGATCATCAGTGTCAACATCTCATTAAAAAGCGAAGGTTACAAAAATCATTTAAAGGAAGACGGGTGAGCGTGTCTACAGTTCCACTTATTCGTGGCTAGCTGGTGCGATGTATCAAAGAACGCTGGAGCTCATTGACTTTCAAATGTGACAGGCGGAATGGGTTTTTCCTCCCGCTGAGTCATCAGGCCTTGTTTACTGATGAGGCTTATGAATCAGTGTTTCTGCCCCGAACGAACGAAGCGGGACGGCAGGAAGCGCAGAGACGCCACCTGACAGGAATCATTCCTGCTGAAGCCGGAGAGCCGAGGAACTCCACGTGAGCATCAGATGAAAGAAACACCACAGATGTGTCTGTAATCACACCAAACAATACGAACCCAGACAAACGAGCTCCAGCTAGGAGTGATTAATGAAACATGGGGGGAAAAAAACCCAACTCACACAAAGTTCATTTAAAGGAATAGTTCAGATCTTTCAAAGTGATCTTTTGAAGAAAAATATCATGCCTGTTTTAGATAGCTGAACAACCTCAGTTTGGAGAAACCAAGCCAATTTTGACTGGATTACCAAGATAATGAATAATCCCAGTAGATTTTTGCAGTTTTAAACAGCTCTAACCTAATACATTTCATAATGGACCTTTCAAGTACAACTAATTTCATGTTACAAGGTTATTTACATACAATTCTGTAGTAATTTGCAAGTGCAAATAGCAGCAGCAGCTAGCTTTAGCACTTCCAATGAAGCCAGTAATATGGTCAACCCTTTCTTTGAATTCATGATTGTTTGAACACTAATTTTAGGAAGATGCTGGGATGAGAATCAGCTCCTTTCTGTCCGACACCATATTCCTTGACTGAAAAAAAAAGGGAAACGCTCCCTCCGGGGCGGGAGTGAGTCTCTGCCTCAAACGGAGGAGTTCAAGTAGGCTATCTGAGAGTCCACAAGTGATGGTAGGATGGGGCAGGACAGGTGTGGTTGGTTTCGTTGAGGCAACAAGTCCAGGAGAGAAACCCAGACCTCCCTCTCCCCAGCGACACTCTCCAGATCCCTCCTGGGGAATCCCAAAGCGTTCCCAGGCCAGAAAGGGTAAATCATCCCTCCAGTGAGTTTTGGGTCTCTTCTCAGTGAGACATGCCCGAAAACCTTTAAAAGGGAAGCGTCCTAATCAGAGGTCCGAACCACCTCAACTGGCTCCTTTTGATGCGAAGGAGCAGCAGCTCGACTCTGAGCTTCCCCCCGGATGACGGAGCTCCTCATCTTATCTCTAAGGCTGAGCCCGGAAGGAAGGAAGCTCATTTTACCTGCTTGTATCCAGAATAACCATGTACTGAAAAACTGACGACATTATAAGGTTTTAAAATAGCCTTTGAATGGAGAGCCATGAAACTTTTCAGACTGTAGTTGCTTTAAGACCACAACAATCGGTTTTAGCCTCACTTGGATTTATTTCTCAATCTGATTAAAATTATTTTTTTTCTCCAAACTGAAGTCTTCCAAAGAGCTTTCTACAACAAAATCTCACTTCAAAAGATCTGAACTATCCCTTAAAATAAATTACACATAAAGATGTCCATTTAAATGACGTACAAGCCATTAAATTATGAAGCTGTTAAAATGCAGCCAGCCCTAAAAGCTGGTCAAATCAGCACTGCATTTGCATTATTTTAGGCCTATTTACTAACATTACTTAGATTTCTGTCATTTTGTCCGAACTGAACGTGACATGACTGCTCAGAGGAAATTCTTTTGTGAGGAAAACATTTTGACCACATTGAACCTAATGTCATTTTAATTCTCTAATGCTCTTGGTGTGACATTGGTGAATCTATTCTGGTGCTACAGAAGAGCCATTACCAGCACAATGTTCTTGTCTGCTGATGGATGTCGGCGCTAGTCTTACTAATGTAGGTGCTGCACCCCTGATGGACGCTGCCTGTGATCTTGAGTCAAAGTTTGGTTTTTTTTTGTTTGTTTTTTTATGGTTTTGCTTTTATGTTTAGCTGCTTCTGTTTTCTGAGCTTGTTCATGTAACGGCACCACTGATTTGTTATTTTGAGTTATATTCATTTATGGCCTTTTTTTTTCTCCCCTCCATCATTTCATTAAAAGCTCCCTTTCATTAGTTGTCTTTGTTCCCTGAATAAACCAGTGAAATGATCATTTTGAATGCCGGTGTTTTAAAAGATTGTGTTTTTGGGAAACTTTCATTAATTCCCCCCCTCCCCCATATGAAGGTTACAATAAACCTGAAAAGCAAAGGATAAAATAATAGCACAATGACCTTGTGGAACGCTTAAATTTTCTCAATTTCAACATCAAGACAGTGCAATGAGTAATACTCCTGCCTCAAAGCAAAAACCTGGGTTTTATTTTTAAGCTTGTTTGAATGTAATTTGATATTAATATTATGAGACATCCATTTTAAGTGAAACTTTCCAAACTAGCCAGAGGAATGGATGCATGTATTTATGTGTTTCTCTGTGCAGACTTTACGTGATGGACTGATGAACTGTCTAAAGCCTCTGGTCCAGCTGTAGCTGGGATGTAGTCCAGCATCCTGGGACCCTGAACAGAATAAAGTGGATTATAATTGAGGGATTGACCTTCTGATGTATTGTTTAAAAAACTAAACCTAAACTAAAAAACCTGCCTGGATATTTTACTGCCTTTTGCAGACAGAATATAAACGTCTCATCCTCCTGACGAGTCTATCACAGCCCATTTGGATTTTGGGGGAATATATTTATTTGCCACCTAACAAAGTTAAAGAGCAATGATAATTAACTGAAGAATTTTTGCCAAAATATCTAACCGTGGTCAGAAATATCAGCGGTCTATTGGAGCTTGGTAAAAAACAGCTTTTAAATCCTACCTGAAAACTCACTTTAATACAGGCTTTTAATTTAATTTCAGGTTGAGTCCTATCCGGTGTTTTACATTATTTGTTGGTTCTTTATGTATGATTTAATTGTATTTGTTTTTTTGATGGCTTTGTAACTTGTAAAGCACTTTGGTCAACCAATGTGCTAAAGAAATAAAATTGACATTATCTGTGCTAAAGGATCATATTATATGCATTATATGTGTGAAATGTTCATGGAACAAACTCTTCTAAGGCTCTTTAAAGATTAAAAGCTAGTATACTTTAGCTAGTATCTCACTGAGTTGAGACTGTTGGCGACAAACTGAATCTGCAGAAGAGTTTCCAAAATGTCTTCAAATGTTTGCAAGGGTTTTCCAGGGTTGACCTCGTTTGAGTCGGAGGGTCTTCCTCATGTGTTGCAAACTGTTGCGCAACAAATACCTGAATCTACTCAGAGTCATCGAGGTGTCTGGAACCCATCTTGAACTTGTCTCAAGAATTTCTTACTTTAGTTTTTGAGAGTCTAGACTGAATTTATTTATTTATTTTGGCAATCTGAATCTGAATCTCCCAGCAAATTCTGGGCCGAATTTTGCCTGGAGTTTGTGCAAATGTTCAATCTAACTCTTCACTGTTGCAAAACTTTATCAGGTTTTTAAGACTGTTTGTATTTCATCAGTCTGAATGGATACACCCTGATGTCAGTCAGAGTTTAAAACGACAATCCTGAAGACTCAAGGTTTTTAAAACGGGAAACGATATGCAGAATATGGATCTGCAAGAGAAGCCAAAGTTGCCTTTAACTTTGAGCCTTAACTCAGTTTCAGTGGGCAAGTTTTCTTTCTATAAAATAGTTAGGAAATAAACCACAAAGATCCAAACTGTCTTTGCACCAAACAGCAAAATTATTTTTGTTGTAAAGTTGGGAATCCCTGTGAAACGGTTTTGAAAGTAACTTTTTATATCATGAAAGTCATTTGCTCTCCAGTGTAATTAGAACAAACTCTAGCAGAGCGCAGCTTGAAGTTGGTGTTTTTGGAAACTCTGGAAGTTTGTTGGTAGGGACTTGTTGAGTTCCAGGTGGTTTGAGGGAAAACTATCATGCCTTTTATGAGAGAAGAAGCAAGCAGAGAAGTGACTGAGAGCAAGAGGAGCATTAAAAACTTTCTGCTGGTGTGCAATAAAACCCAGAGCTGGTGAAGGAGCTGGGAGGAAGAGAACTCAGTTATTAGTTAGGAGGCAGCCTGTAAACTACTTAAAACCCCTCGGCATGGGTTCCACACAACCGCACAAGGAAAAACCCCTGATGGTTGTGTTTTCTTACCCCGAGAAGTAGGGAAGGCACTGAGAGTTGGAGTGGTACAGACTGAACTCTCCTCGCTGTTAACATTGTTAGTGTCAACCAGACTCATGGTGCTCTCCATCACTTAGGGTCACAATAGTCTGGAATCAAACGCATTAGAGGAGATGCTGGCTCGGGCTGCATTTGTTTTGGCTGTCAAGCTGGGAAAGTACAGGAGGAGGATGCACACTGGAGACAAATGTAGAGTTTGAACCCTTGTGTTAAAATACTGGCTGATATTTACAGAAACATACCAAGCTCATCAGACAACTTAAAGTGTGAAACTGTTTTTGACTGAATTTATCGATCAGTCTACATAGTTTAAGTAGCTTTGTGAAATATTTGAAATAAAGGATATGATGATTCATGACACAATGTAACATTTTGCTTGTATTCCAGGTTAATTATTTGTTAAAATGAAAACCTAATGGCAGTGTTTTATGAAAAATAAAACCAGGTCATTTGCTCTGGACCAAGGAAAAAGCAAGTCTGTTTTAAATTTGAACTGTACGTGTTTGAGTTACACAGGCTTATTGCAACAAATTAGAATTTCAACGAAAAAGTAATTTATTTCAGTAATTCAACTGAAACCTGAAACTCCTATTAAAAAAACTTATTACACACAGAGAGATATATCTTAAGCATTTATTTGTGTTAATTTTGATGGTTATGGCTTACAGCTGATGAAAACCCCAAATTCAGTTTCTCAGAAATTAAAAAAAATTAATTAAACCAACAAAAAATGATTTTTAAAGCAGATATGTTGGCCTATTGAAAAGCATGCCCATGTACAGCTCTTGGTTGGGGCTCCTTTGGCATGAAGCACTCCATCAGTGTGTTGTGGGAGGGATGTGAAAAGCCATTGGACCTGCTGAGGTGTTCTGGAAGCCCAGGTTGCTTTAATTGCGGCCTTTAGCTCATCTGCATTGTTGAACTTTTCCTTTAACTTCTTGACAAAACCACCAAGAAAGGGATGCCATGGTCATTAAACCATGTATTGGTACTTTTGGTCCTGCTGGAAAATGAAATCAGCATCTCCATAAAGCTTGTCAACAGAGGAAGCATGAAGTGACACACCTTCTCAAACCATCACTGACTAGAACTTCTCTCTGGACCTCAAACAGCTTGGACTCTTTGCCTCTTCACTCTTCCACCAGGATCTGGAAGCTTGGTTTATGAATGAAAAGCAAAGTTTGGTTTTGGAGTGGCTCAACGCAGGGAATGGGACAGTTGTAGTCCAGGTCCTGGACTCACTCCACACCTATTAGTTTTCCAGTCTATAGTATTCTTATTGTTTGAGAAACTGAATCTGGTGTCATACCAGGTGTCAGCAGAGCTTGAAATGTGAATTTTTTTTAATAAAGTTTGGGTCGACAAGATAACATTACCCACAAATCACAGAATTGCTCTCTGTAATTCACAATCAGCCTATCAGTCAAATAAACTCTAACTTATGAATTTATACAAAAAGATGTCTAATCTCTTCCAATCACAAGGCTGGCTGTTTTAATGAAATTATTTTACAATAAAAGGTAAATTAAAACAGGCTTTGTTAAAGCAAAAACAGGAAGAAAAATATTAGCTCCAAATGATTCATTACTTTTTAGCCAGTGCCAACATTTTTCTGACAGATGGGGAACTGCACTCGAATTTATTTTCACTGTGTAAATCACTGAGTTCCAGTTTAAGGAGCCAGTGGATTACTGAGGAAATACAGTATGTACATATAAAACAAACTGCACAAACTCACTCTGAGTTATTGAACTGGGCTGAGTCATTTATCTCTGTTGCTGGAGCTTCAGAGGTTGTTGAAAGTCATAAAATGGGCGACTTTTTGAGCAGATAAGTTTTAGACAAACCTTTCAATCTTTTACTTTTGTCATTTATAAATATGACTTGTTAATGCAGCCAAAATATAAAAATACTTTATTTCAATCAAAAATGAATTTAATGACATTTGCACTGATGAGTCTTTAGAGTAATTCAATTCAAGATGGCTGCCACAGCCATCTTGAATGTAGTCAGTTTTACAGATATTCTGCTAAAATCTGGTGTGGTAGTAGCTGAGAGTCATTCACAACACATGCTCAAAGGGCTACTCTTTACGCTACATAAGATCTCTGATTAAAACTTTAGCATTAACTACTGCAGTCAGCCCTGTTTGTCTATTAGCAAAATATCACATGAACCACTTGTCGGATTTTAATGACATTTTCAGAACATAATCACTTAATGTATATATCTACAACTGATTAACCCAATTTGAGAAGGCTGCGAAAGCTAATCAATATCATCAAACACAAAAAATGGCTACAACTGAGTCACTTTTACAGGAACTGAGCTGAAATTGGTGTGGTAGTAGCTGAGAGTCACACATAATCTGAGCATGACATCTCATGAAATCGAGCATAATGTTACTTTCAAAGGTTTGACTGAGACGGTTACACCTCCATCACTTCTCAAAATAAGTTGATCTCATGACATGAAAGGGGTCGGGGGATGCTTGGCCTTTAATTTTACATTAGTAACTATATAAATGTTTAGGCTCATTTATTGAGTGAGGATACAATCACATTTCTGACTCAAGCTTTATTTTAAAACTTTTTTTTCAGGTCTACTTTGTGAGCTGATGAGATCAGAGAGAAAGTGAGTGACAGCTCTGATCCTACACTTTCACAGTATGGTATGAGCTGTAGATTAAAACGGGCATATTATGCAACGCCTGCAGGCTTTACTAAATGTCCCAGGGGTCTGTCCTTGGCCCATGGGCCGCTCTTCTGAGCCCCGATGTTCAAAGGGAACGTTGTTGTGTATGTACATGCCCTCCTTACAGATTCTGCTTACGTAAATGGTTGACTGCAGGGGTGCTGATGGTGTAGGAGCAGCAGGTGGTATGTTTGTGTGTGTGTGTGGTTGCTGTTGGAGGGAGGTCTAAAAAAAAATAATGTGAGAATCAGCTTCTGACAGCTCAGCCCCAACATCCTGTCTTCCCATTAGCAAGGCGAATGTTTGGCACGATTTGCTGCTGAATTACAGTAGACATTAGTGGTGTGGGGCCCACGGACACATCAAAGTCATCAAAAGATGCGCTCTGAAAGGATGGAGGTCTTCAGAGGTTTTAATGGTGGCTATTCTTTCTGTGCGTGTGTGGAAGGCTTTTAGTTGCCCACATGTTGCATTACAGTGTTTATCTTTGTGTTTCTCCCACCAGGTTGACGTGTGGATGCGTGAGAGAGGGGCAACCTGCAGCCCTCACCATGGGGTCATGTTGTTTGGAAGGAGAGAGAGGTTCAAAACGCCTGCAACTAATATTACAAAATTCAAACTTCACACAAACTAAGAAACACGGTGGTCTCTTGCTAAAATTGTTTCTCTTATTGATGTTTTTATCTGTCCTGTAATCTGTCATTTGCATGCACACAAACAGACGTATATCCTACTTATGATCAATTTAGGCACAACTTTTCTTAAATTGCAAATGATAACAGCTATTTTTGAATGCCTCACTCAGCTTTAACAAGTGTTTTCTATGCCTATATAAATTATACACAAACAGAGAAAACATTGCTGCCAGTGGCAAAAAAAGACACTGGAAAAAATGAGGAAACACTTCATCTCTGGTGCTCACAATGTATTTCTTCTAATAGTCCCTTCTAATGTACCTTATAACTTAAGTCTTTAAAACACCTGACAGAACAAGTCTTATGAAGAGTTTTTCTTTGTTATGAATGCTTAAATCATTTAGATTTAATACTACTGTAAATAGCAAATACATTTTTTCTATATGCATCATCCCTCAGAGGCAGAAAGATAAAAAAACAGGACAATAAATCCCTCTTATGGCTCATGTGCTGGGTTAGCAGCTTTTAAAGGAATTAATGAGAGTCATTTTGGAGTCTAGTGCTACGATCTGTTATGTTGCAGCACAGCCAAACTAATGGTGGGCTAAGAGGATTCACTGTTCCACTGTTAAATAAAGAACACTAAAAATGATGCCTCGTGGCGTCTGCTACCAGCTCCGTAATAATGAGCTCAGAGGAGGATATTGTCCTCGGTGTGACAGTTCACGAAACTTGCACATCCACCACTTTGTGTAGTTTGCATTACATCCAGTCAACTAGTTTCTGTATTTTTGCAACTATACTGTATCTACTTCACACGGTGGCACATTACAGTTCGACTTTTTGGCTGGAGCCAAAATAGGAGCTGGGAATGAAATGTTCTGAAATGTGGCAAGAGATAGTGTTGCGTAAAAACGAAGAAGCCTAAAAAGACTTTAAGCAAACTGTTAAATTTCTAGGTGTTATCAGATTTTTGTGGACATCATTTCGCCTTTAATGAAACTGAAGAAACACACGGATCTAAATGATGCGACGTGAGATGTTGCTAACAGTAAAAACTGAAATAATTAAAGGATTTTTGTGAATTCACAGCAGTTTATTAGGAGCACGTCACAATCATAAGTTAAAATAAGTCTTGCCTTAAACTAACAAATAATATTGTTAGTTGGGCAAGTGATGACTTCGACTTTTCAGCATAAAAAAAAATCATATCTGTCACATCACAACCTTCCACCACAGTGGCAGATCAGCTGCTCCTGTAGGAAGTATCTCACTGCTACTGTAGGTCTTCAAAATGTCTCAAAATGTTTGCAGGGGCTCTTAAATTTCTTGCATGAGTCGCAGTGGTGTGCAGTTTTTGTTGCTTGAGCTTTGAACAGGTCAAAAAAAAAAAAGTGCAACAAATTTCCTTCAAAATAGTCATAAACCCGTTTTGAACGCATCTGAATTTTGTTTCTCCAATCTGTCTCAAAAGCACTAGAGATGTGTTCTGACACCTGCTAATAAGCTCTCCTCTGACAGAAAACATCTGAGACCAATGTCCTGGTCTAATCACAGAGGATCAATAATAATAATTTAAAAACTAGTCCAAATCTGCCCCATCTTCATTTCAAATGTGTACTTCAGTAGCTCAAATCATAAACGTGGGGGCAGCCGGCAAGGTGGGAACAGAGTGAGCTGAGGCAGGTATGATGTGGGCAACAAAAGAAAGTCCACAGCCTAGAGTACAATTTTACAAGCACTGCACACAACAATAAGCCATGATTTTCAATGTTCAGGATCCAATAGGACTGCAACAAAAAATTTGCCTATTTTCTCACAATTTTGAGCCACCAAGAGTTGGAGACCAGTGAGATACAACCATTATTTAAACAAAAAAACCCCACAACTGACTGATTATTGCAATCTATTAGAATTATTTACTGCACCATTACATTGTGTATCATTTGAGAAAGGTTTTGCAATGTCAAAAAATGGATGAAGCCAAATTCTAGTTTAGATAGAGAAAGAGATATTTGCTTCAAAGGTGCTTTATTTCCTACTTCCTGCAAAAGATAAGTTTACCCAAAGAACAGCCCATCACCACATGTTCAGCATAGACCAACAGCTTTATTAGAGAAGTTGGCAGCGAGCCGTTTCCTGATCTGTGGTGGTACCTCTGTCGTTTTATTGCACACATCATTAGCACAGCAGATCAGCCTGCTGTAAATAACATTCATTCAGCTGGTGTCCGACAGGCATTAAACTTCTCAACTCCACACCCGACATGTGAAAAGAAGCCCTTTTCACTCTGCTAATTCCCTCTGACAATAGCAGCTAAATAATTTCTCTGCAGGCTCAGGGTCCACCAAAAGTGATTGGGAAGTAATTCTGGTCAGGGAAAATGAGCACATTAGAGTGTAATGCACAGCTCGGGGAGCAAATGTTGTTGGCATCAACAGCACAAAAAGCACGTTGAGATAATGCGATGAGGACAGAGAAAGAGTGCAGGATGCAAGATCAACATCGAAGTCATGGAAATGAGGAAAATCTCACAGCAGTAGGTGGACGTAGGTGAAATAATTAGTTCAGGTTTATGAAAGGGAGCTGCAGTTCTCAACAGTTCACACACACCAATCGTATTGACAGAATTAAACTAAAATAAAACCCTACATATGTTGTTTCTTCTTACCTGGCTGGTGGTTTTGTTCTGCAAATAATACAAAAAAACCCAATCCAAATTTGAAATTTAGGCATTTATAAATAAATCTAATTTGACTTACATTAGGATGTAATGGAAAAAAGCATGATACAGCCTCTGGACTTGTATATTAAAAATGAAATCCAATAACTCACTGGAGCCAGTGAAGTCAGGCTTACCTTTGGAGAAAACAACATTTTGCAGTAAGGTAATTCTTTTGGCTCACAGTCAGTGTCTATTACTCTTAACTTCTAAAACAGCTACATTTAATTTTACACTGGTGGGACCTCAGAGGCTCCTAGAATGGATTTTAAAATATTATGCTCAGAGCCAGTTGCAGGATTTATCTAAAACTGGACCGATGTGCTCAAAAGAAATGACCGATTAGTCATCACTGAGGGAAAGTGGTGCTTGAAAAGTTTAAAAGTCTTTTATATTACTGCGCAGATATGATCTGAATCATCATCTGATTATGTCACCGAAGAAAGATGAGAAACATGGGAGTAAACAGCTAGTTTGAAATTGACGTTAGAGTCACATTTCAATCAGCAGGATAGCAATCAAGCCTGAGTGGATGCTGTTTTATTTAAAGAACGAGGACTGATTCGATTCTGATCATGACTTCATGTGACAATCAAGGCTCATACCGGAGAATTTCTAAGGACCTCAGAAAAAGAGGTCCTTCTTGATGGTCAAAGGTTGATGTTTATTAGGTTAGACACAATTTCCAAACCCAAAACTTTAGGGACACATGAAGAAAACTCAAGACCAGTCAAGTGTCAGCCTTCTCAGGAGTGGTGTATAAGTAACAATCACTCCAAGCAAGGCTATTCTGGATAAACTTCTGTACGAGGAAATGTCACTAACACATGGTCTAATATTACCGTTCATGAGTCTGCCAAGTCAATCAGAACTCCGAACAACCCTGTCGTGCAATAAAGGTCAGCCAAGCCTCCCCAAACAGAAAATTGCTGCCTTTTTATGGTTTGCTAAAGACCATGTGGACATACCAGAAGACTGCTGGATTTTATTTTATTTTAAAAACGTTTCTAAAAGATTTGAGACAAAGTGAGAGGTTCTACATTTGGAGACATGAACACCATGAAGTCTAACAAAAATACTGTTCTATCTGTGGGAGACAATCATTATGGTCTAGGCCTGTTTTGTTGAGCTTCGCCGTTAGACGGAACAAAGAATTCTGAACTCTGTGGACTCCAAAGGGGGAATTTAAGGACATTTAAAAGAAAATAAAGCTAATTTTTTTAAATGGCCAAATCAAAATCCTGTGAGAGAAAAACAAAATAATGGCACACATCTAAAAATCCACTAGAATGCTGGACCAAAAAAAAAAAAAAAAACATTAAAAGAGAACAAATCGATCAGTGCACCAAAAGACAGCTCCAGTAAAAAGCTCTATTTTCTTGTGTGATGTTTTGGGCACACCGCCCTTCTTCAGACTACAGATCAATTTGTTCCTTTTTCAAGTCAAAGTCCTGACCTTAATCCAGTTTGAATGTTGTCGAAGGAACTGAAGAGGGGGAATTCAAGCCAGAAAACATCCCAGAGTTTACAGAGTATCGAGCAAAAAACTTTTCAAAGCTACCGTGCACGACTGATCAACAGTTACTGAAAACACAGTTATTACTGCACAAAGTTGCAACAATGGGAACTGATAGCAAAGGTTCACGTTATCCGACAATGAATATCCCTCAATAAACAACATTATGTTTTGTCCAGATTTGTTCAGCTTGGTTCTACGTCTATTTTTAAGACGGAAAAACAAGATGAAAAAAATCTGACGGTGTTTTAAGCCATTTGAAAAGATAAAGAAAACTTTTAAAGGTTCACAAACTTAGCTCCTCTAAGAATATATTAAGTTTTCTCAAGATTTAGAATGGTTTAAAACCGATTTATTTATTGACATTTTCAGTAACTAAATCTCAATAATAACGTTATTGCACATTTTTCTTTAGGCTGCAGAAACATACAGCATTTTTATTTATTCTAATCTGTTTTATCCCCCTCAAGAATCTGAATTTGTTTTTGAAATCCAGTTTTTAAAATTGGTGTAAAGATGAAGAATGGATAGCATTAAAGCAGTCAAACTTAAAGAGAAACAAGAAGGAGAAAAATGGTTTTCTTCTTTCGCTAAGATTAAAATCCTTGTTAATTACAGGAACTTGTGAGATGGGAAAAAGTGGTTTAATTGTTATCAGTCAGTCTGATCATTTATCAAAGAAGAACTGAAACAGTTTTCTTATTTTAAAGCTATTTTTTTCACATCTTGATTTATGCCAGTGGATTGTTTAATATGCTAGAAGTGCCACAAATGAGCACCTGTGCTAACAGCTTACCGGTCTTACAAATCACTCAGTATTTTACATTTAAATGATCCTGCGGTTTATTTCGACTCTTTGAGAACTTGCTTAAACTAAGTAATGAGCTAGAGACTTTTTAAAATGCTGGGGAATGTTCTCACACATAAAAATGCATTCTAGAAAGAAACTTTGACCAGTTTATCAACATCAGCAGATATTGGGATAGATGTGGATAGTTGGTTGTCGTGGTTCAGTGGCAGAAGAGCTTACCATAGACATATAGGACGTAGTCGTCATACGACTCCCCGAGCGGGTTGGACGCCACACAACGGTAGGTCCCATTGTAGGACTTGTTTAGATTTTCGATGTAAAGATCGCCACCAGTTATAACAGCATGGGATGGTACATCGTCATCTACTTTCAACCAGTTCACTCGCTGCGGCCTGAAATTAGAACAAAAACAAAAAAAAAGTGTGTGTCGGTTTAGAAACTTTGTCGTCCGAGTCTTCGGTGTTCCAAAGTGCCTGAGCAGAAATCAACGGGATTAAGTCTAAAACAAACAAACAAACAAACAAAAAAAAGCCACTTGGATGAGAAGTGAAATATCCACAAGAACCAAGAAATAACGACGAGCACATCTCATGATACAAAACTGCTGGAT
This sequence comes from Kryptolebias marmoratus, assembly GCF_001649575.2. NCBI lineage: Eukaryota > Metazoa > Chordata > Actinopteri > Cyprinodontiformes > Rivulidae > Kryptolebias > Kryptolebias marmoratus. The sequence goes on from NC_051442.1 coordinate 3,747,167, forward strand.
ATAAAAATGACATTTGGTCAAGATTTTTTTTTGTCCCCAATGCAAATCGGAATCATTTAAGATTAAAGGTAGACAAATACAGAATCTCAATATGTTACTTGCATTTTTCACAACACAAATTTGCAGATTGCACATCATGAATACAATAAAGTTCTTAAATCATTGCCATCATGTTCATGACACCTCCGTAGCTCCACACTGCAGTAAAGAAAACCTGTACTCACGTTGTTTTTTATTATAATAAAGAAGGAACAAACATAAGTAGCGACTTAATTGCTCTCATTTTCTATTTTAAAATACTTGAATAACGCAGGTAGTTTGGCACTTTAAATCACAACAGCTTCCATATTACGGCGTGGCTGAAATAAAAGCACAAACAGCAGATCAACAATCAGATCAGCGACTGATACGATCAATAAAAATTGTCTTTATCGGGACTCCAGTTTGGTACTTGTCATTTCAGGATATCCCTGGTCAAAATTCAATACTGTTAGAGCTTAAACTTTGTGACTCCTAATATACATTTAAATGTCTGCAGCAAGTAACACCTGATCCAAAGAACACAAAACAACCTTGTAGCGCAAACTTTGTGTCATTAGGAGCATATTATCTCCACAGAGCTGTTTTCTCTACAGGCTTGCTGCTGTTTCCTTCAGTCTCTAAAAAAAAAAAAAAAAAAATGGGAGGCAGAGTTAGAAGGCTGCTCCTACAAGAAGTAGACACCCTCAAGATAAGGCTTCAAACTTTTCTTTTTCATAGTACTCAGTCTTGGCTCAGGTGGCCCCAAACAATCTTAGTTATGCTATAGGCCAAGACTCTGTCCTCTGCTGTCCTGCTTTCATTGTCCATGCACTGATGTGACCATGTCACGAGCTCTGTGGGTCTCCATCTTGGAGTTTGTTAGTTACTCTTTCTCTCTGTTCTCTTTTTCCTCTCTGAAGGCATCCCTGGCTCCAGAGCTACATGTTACTTATCTGCAGCTGCTGATCCAAACAACTTGCACACCATTTATTATTTCTTTTTCTCTTGCAGTTCTTTGACCCACACCAGTCCAGGCAGAAGGCTGCTCTGCTGAGTCTTGTTTCCTCCAGTTAAAAGAGGTTTTTTTTCTCCCTTTCTGCTGTTGCCAAGAGCATGATCCAAAAGGAATTGATGATTTTATCTTTGTCATATCAAAAGGTTTTGACCTTACTATGTAAAGTACCCTCAGAAGATTTGTAAAAACAAAAAATGCTTCTGATCTTTGGCAATTGGTTGGCATTGACTCTAGCTCTTATAGTGGAGTCAGCATCAAACAAAATCGCTTTTTTTAAACTAACAATACATCTTGGTTTTTACAAATGAACTGTTCGTGACACCTGATCCAAAGCTGTATTAATATGAGCTCTTAGTTGTAAGGCGCAGCCTATTTGAAGAACAAATCTTTAAATTTCTGAGCACACTTACTAACGCACTTAAATCTGCAGTACGGTAAATCTGTTTTAGTGGCTGAAGTACATCATTTGCAACTTAGTGCACATTTAGAAACATATTTCTACATAATTTAGGATAATTCTTATATATATTAGTATGTATTGCATTAGTAAAATGTCTTCCTTACCTCTGTATGTACATTTTAGAGGTAATAAGGTCACATCTTTGATTTGGAATTTTCAGCTTATACGATTTTCTACTTGCTTGTGAAGTTTTTGCGTTGGTTGCTGCCCACTAAGCATCTGTCTTTGTTCTCTTTTCTACTTCGACTGAGGGTGGCATATTCCATTTTTATGACAATGAGCACCAAGTGTCCAGAGTCACAGAGGGTTAGGAAAAAAAGACAGACAAAACACCTCTATTTGGCTGCGGCAGCCTCCAACGACCACTGCCAGCTACTGTTATTTCCCCTGAGCGTGTGCTGATGGTCTCTCTTGCTGTTTTTTTGTTGCGGTGCTTTAAAGTTTTTTGTTTTTTTTCCCCCATCTTTCTGAAACCTTTCTGTGTGGATCAAGCAAGCAAATAGAAGATGGGAATAAAAAGATGAGGTGAAATATACAACAGGAAAAAATAAGAAAAAGAATAGCAGTTGAAGCTCAAGAGCAAAACAAATAAACCACAAGTGTGTTTAATGGCTGTGGTGGACAGCTTAAAAAGAAAACGCACCACGACTATTGCGAGTGCTCTCCAGAAGCTGTGAAAAGTAAACAAACAATAAATATAAAAAGATCTTTCTTAAGATGGAGAGGAAGACATAAAATATGAAAAAGAAGTTCTATAGGTGGACTAGATGCTGTAAGAAGGGAAAAATGAATTTAGAGAAGGAATATAGACAGAGATAGACCAAAGAGGTAAGATGGGGATGCAAGGAGAGAGGAAGGGCAGGTGTCTAGAATACAAATGGCTGCCTGCAGCCGGGGCCCTCTCTGCTATCTGCTGGTAATGACTACACAACTCTCAGCAGCTCTAATGAAAATGACTTCCAATTCCCGGCTCACTGTATTGATTGTGTTTTCATCTTTATAAAATGAATACGGGGAGCAAGCTTGTCTCTATGCCAAGTTTGAAAACTGGGGGGGCGGCTGGTGGGGAGAGGTTAGCAGGTACACAGTGTTTTGATCTGATTGTGTTTGTGTGTTCTTGTATATCTGTCTCCCGGAGATCAAATAGAGTGTTAGAATCTAAGAATGAAGATATCTCCTGCAAAGTGAGGTTGACAGGTCGGGATTGGTTCCGATTTATGGTTAAGATTAGGTTTTAAATTAGAATGGAATAGAGGCATTTTAAGTTTAGGCTCAAATTAATGGCTTGTGTCACGAGTGAATATTTAGTTCCTTGTTTTACCGTACCAAGAAGTTGAAACGGTAAAATAGGAAATTTCAGAAGAAGTCATGAAGGATTTCAATGCAGCCTGAAATTCTTCTTAGCCAACATTTTAGCAATTTTGTGGAAGCAGCTCTCCATCCTTCAGGCAGGCAGACAGAAATGCAGACTAGAAATTAGGCCTCAAACAACAACTGTTGTGCAAAATCTGTAAGTGATATATATAAATACAAATATAAATATCTTGGACCGTGAGTGACAAAGTCTGCTGGTGGCTTGACCTATGACCTGGGGTTTTTTTCAGTGTTGTGTGTTGGAGATATAATATGTTAACAAAACTCTTCCCTTCCAGGTTCAAAGATTAAAAAAGTTAAGATCTAATGTGATGGAAGTGAATGGGAGTTCGGGTGTTTGCACTTTTGGGGTCCTTTGAGAGAAAACCGTAATTCCGGTCGCAAAGAGGGACATCTGGTGGAAAGAAGACAAAAATGGCCTACATTTTATGCATAAATTGCAAAAGTGCATAATTTTTGAGAGTAAGAAGAGTTCCTAAGAAGTGTTTAGTCCAAGAGTAAATAGTGTCTAAGCTTACTCCAGCCACTGATAAACTGATTTTAATAATGAAGGTGAACTTTTCAGTAAATCAAAATGCATTCTTATGATTGTTTTTAAGCTAAGGCCATAATCAGTGAAAACTCAGTGAACAAAACTTTGTTTATATTTTTGTTGTTTAACAATCCAAAATGACTCATTTATTAGAAAATCTTTCTTTTTCCATTCTTAATTATCTCAGGCCTTTTTCTTTGAGAGGCTTATTTGTTGCCTCAGTATTCCATTTCTCTTCGTAACAAAACAAAATGCCCCCCGGTCACATTAAAGCAATGTAATTTCATAACTCTGGTGTCATCTGATGATTGTTTTGTTCTGTTCAAATCTAAACTGTCTTGTCAACAAATTAATATGATTGATACAAACACTGCCAACAATATTGATGTTTGGATAGTTCAGCAGGGTTCCTGCCGGAGGCTCTCAGTCCTTTACACAACTCTGTATCATTCTAATAGCTTCATTTGCACCCCATTACATCTCGTATCACAAAGACCTGTCATCCAAACAAACCAACATCTGTGTTCGCAAATGATACATATGGAATAGTTGCCTAATGAGCGACAGGCAAGAGCTTTCAGACGAAAGGGGCAGACGTTTCAAAGGATTGATTAGCACTAATAAAAGCCTCTGGAAGTTTTCAACACAAGGAGGAAAAAAAAAGACATTTCAGTGCTCAGCTGCAGGTACGAGAAATTGTTTAATCACAAAACTGACTTCATTTGTGCACCTTAAGCTCAACAAACTCACCTTCAGAGTGTTTGACTCCACTAAAAAAAACAACAACTTACCAACATTTTCTGGCAGAACTCTCTTCACTCTTATTAATATCCCACTGTGCTCTTGGTCTCTTTCTCAGGTATCATATAATAGACTTGTGCTTAAAATATCCCATAGCAGGTCTAATAATTTTTTTCCAATTCTTCGTATGTTTTCCAATTTCTTTTGAGGAAGTAATGAAAAACATAATTGTCGTTCATTCAGTTAAGTAATAATTGAAAACCTGAAATTATTAGAGATACTTAAATGAACTGTGGCAAAACTGGAGTCCAGTTACATTAACTTTAGTCCAAAACTCTACATGACTTCACGCAGATGCAGCCAAACAACAAGACAGAGTAAAAAAAGGCTTTAAATCTGACCCGATATGAGGAGATGCTGGGGTTGAGTCAGATTATGCACCCTGAGGTGATAAAACTACTGAAAACAAGGATATGCTATCAATATATTTATTGTTTTACAGCATTTATCAACACTATCAAACAAAAATTACATTTCAGTAGAGGTAAACGGACACTAATATAATCTTAAGAAGCTAATCTAAGATAAATTATCTAATGTTATGTTAGTTAAGAAGTGTGATGGACAGCAGGATTGATTTAGGTGGTCAGTCCTGGGTCAAATATTCTTATAAAACAGAAGCTTTTTAGAAAAAGTTCAGGTGAGATTTTATATTTGATTAATAGAAAATTGAAAAAAAATGTCTCTTGGATCCTACTTTGGGAATGAAGGAGATTTTTTTTTCTTTCCTACTTTTGGAAGTGACTCAAATTTATTGAAACATCTCTTTAAATACATTTATTTTATATATCCTATTGGTTTAAAAACACGGCAGCTGGACTTCTTTTCTGTTAGCCGCTTCTCATCCAAGAAGTTTTTTCAATTCAAATAAAAAGTGAGAAGCTCCAAGCTTTTAAACTGCAGTGAGGTGCTTCACTTCACCTTTGCCATGTTCTAGATAACTGAGAATCTACACAAACTTGAGTTTTATACATTTATTTTTACATTAAGAATAGTCAAAGATACACATTTTGCTACCATTGTGTTGGAAGAAAAGACGAGTGGGATAGAATCTGCTCACTTATCTGTTTGTTGTGTGTACTAACGTTGCTTTTAATGCAAACATTCATCTCTTCTCAAAAGCAAAAAAGGAAATAAGTAAATTGTGTCTGAGTGAGTCTTACTGAGGTTTGCCTTTGGCTTGACATGTCAGCTCCAGGTTCTCTCCTTCCCTCGTCAAACCCTGAGGAAATTCCACCACGATTTTGACTTCTGGTTTGTCTGAAAAGATAAGAAGAAAAAAAAAAAAGAAAGAAAGAATGAAACCGTGGCAAAACCCAAGCAAAGAGACAAAATATATGCTTGTCAGGATTTAGTGAAACAGATTTGCAGCAAAAACTGACTTAAGGTAGAAAATGCAACATTCTGGATAAACTACAAAATACGACACTTTAAAAGTTGATTATTGCAGCTTCTAATTAATAGTTTTACTATCCAAATCTGCACAGCTTTTATCAATCAAGTGTAGTGATTTGGTTTCTGTCTGTGTGATGTGATGAAATGTTTAAGCTGTGAGTCGAGTCAATGAGGACTGACTCACCGCTCCTAGTTATACCAACCATACTATTAGCTAAAACTACTCCTTACTCTGTTATAGTTATCTATATTTGATTTTGCTGTATTTCAAATGCTTCCTCTTAGAGGAAAGTTTATTCATCAATCTTACTATAAATGGCAGAATATAAAAATCTGATCACTCCAAGACTGGATCTGAGCTGCAGCATCTAAACGTCCAAACCTTCAGTGAAGGGCAGCGTTATCGGCTGATGTTGTTGTTTATACTTACAATGTGTTAAAAGCTTGGCTGCTACATTATGTGTTGGTTCTGAGACTGACGTGTTTAAACAAGACCAAATGTTTAGAGAAGATAAAACTTTGAATTTTAAAGGGTTAAACCCACTCTTAGTTAAACATTTCACTGAGACAAAGAAAAACAAAATCACCTTCGTGTTTTCCGAGTCAAAAGACAAATCTGTACATAAAACCAGCGAACCAGTCGAGAGAAGAGATTAGCAGTTCCTGCAAGATCATGGGTGAAATTTCTAATTTTAAAGTTTAAGACGTTTTTTCAGATCTGGTTAATGGCTTGCCTGGAAGAAGACAAACTAAAGCATAAACTGTTTTGGGGCAAATATTTGCACACGCAGCAGTGAAAGCCAGTATGACTTCATTCAGGGTTAACATGTATCATAAATAAAAGGGGATGGAGAATACACTCCTGGGAAATCCCTTGAATAAGAGGCGCATGAGAGGAGGAAGCACCTCCAAGCATAACAGACTGTTGACATTTGGCATTTTCATCTCCTGTTGCGGGATCACAGTGGAAAGTTTAAAGCCGAACAGGGAAATGCCAGTAGACAGAGAACATTTATCGATGGTTAAAATGTCTGGATCAAGCATCTGAAATAGCTGCTGCTTTAAGAGACTTTAGGGGGAAAAGCAGTGTGAAGGCAAGTTCCCAAAAGGGTTGGGGATTAAAAACAACAAAAGATGCAACAATCAGAACAACATCCATGACTCGCTTTAGGAGAATTTGAGAGAGAGGCGGTCAATTTTATGCAGCTGAAAGGTAACTTTATTGACAAACGAACAAAGCTACATGCTGCACAAGCGCCGTCTCTGTGGAGTTGACTTGACATAAACAATAAATTACATTCAAGGCATTATTCCTCTCCTCTCGCTACTCTCTCAACCGTAGCCTGCTCTTCAATAGCTACATTTCAAACTCCAGCGGCAGTGCTTCTTTATTGATGGAGGAATTTCAAGTAAACCCAGCACCAAAACACAGCCTAAAGCTTCATGGAATGGTAAGTGGACAGCACCACACGCAGCTCCACAAAATAAAAGGTTACCAAATAAAGTTCCAACACGATAAAGAAGACACTGCTCAAGAGCTAAGGCAGCAGGACAGGAAATGTGTGTCGTTCTGACAAACCAGGGGGACGCTTTGACAGTTCCTGCAGAGCAAATCTTTCCAGTCGTGGTGTTTTTATCATTTCCATTCAATTGATTGTTGCTGGTTTTACTAAAGCTTCTTGTTTCCATCTTTCCAGACCAAATAATATTTTATTTATTTTATGATTTGGGACTGAGAATTGAATTCCATCTTGCCCTAAACCAAACAAACATAACCAATGCTCTACTCTGACTTTAAAACTTTTATACCCGTTCCTTTAGCCCTAATGATACTGTATAGCTCCGGCACAAAAATCTATCCCAAAAAAAGAAAAATAACTGATGAAATCAATCCAAATATCATGACTTCCTATTCTCTTTATTAGAGGTGGGAATCTTTCCACACTTCACAATCCAATTAGGATTCAGAGGGCTGTGATGTGATTATAAAATGATTATCGATGCATCTGTAATCACACTTCAAACAAAATCCTGAGCATAGGATCTCTCAGACCTAAACCAAAAAAAAATATTTACACTGCAGTATAAAAGAGCTTTCATTCAAACAAGATTTTGGGAACTAAATGAACAATAAAAAAGGAGTTAAAATGTGGAGTACTGTGGTATAAGCATGTGGTAATGGATGCCCATGATTAATTTACCTGCCTTCTTCAGTGTTTCTACGACTTTGTTTCTGGTTCTATGTGGGGCTAGATGTTAGTATCTTCAGCATAGAATAATCATATTGTACTGTCTCTCCAAATGGTGCAAAACAACACACAAGCCCTGGTTCTCAACGACTGAATGTGGCCACCAATCCTTCGCAATAAAAGTTGGAATAAACTTCATAACTCGCTTTGCCTTTTCAGAGTTAGGTGAACATGTTGCTCCCTTGATAGTCCTCAGTTAGTAGCAGCATGACAACTGGAAAGTGACACAGATTACCAGCTGAAAGAGATATATACACCTGAAAAGAGGATGGAGAACCATGTTGCCATCGTCTAAATGTTTTTATGGGGAAAGAAACAAAGAAACATGACTGAAAAAAGACAGTTTGAGTTTAAGAATTATGCTTCGGGACTGTTTTGGCTGTTTGTGTATTTATTTAGCCTATTTATTTCACAAAACTATTAATATATCCAAACACATACTTTAACCAACAACTGCCTTTGCACTTATTTGATACAGCTTCACTGAATTCATCTTTAAATTCACTCAGTCATACACAGCTCAGACGTACATTTTCTGTGTTTTCTAAAAGTGCACCACCGTCATGATGTCTGTAAGGACTCATTCTCTGATGTCGTCACTAATTCGCTGCAGGTCCTCACTCAACAGTTCATATCAGTCCTATTTAAAATGTCTGATTCTCTGATGGACGCTTAGGCTGCCCCTTCTCCTGTGTCTGTCGTCACATGACATTTGTCGTTGTAGTGGCAGCGAGAAGCTACCGCCAGCTGTTTCTTCTTCTTCTTCTTCTTCTTCTTCTTCTTCTTCTTCCTCCTCCTCCTCCTACAGGTGGAAGCATGTACACAACTCGCATATGTAGTCTGGCTCTTGTCAGTGACATTTTTCCTTTAATTTCATAGAAGTTAAACTGTCCAAGCCCTGCACATCTGCACTCCAGAGTTCTGCTGTTTGGATTCCTCCATAAAAGGTTATTAACAATAAAGAATGATCAATTTTTGCATTTTTAAATAAGTTCAGAATCATTCATGTCTGCCTCACAATGGATCAAAAAATTATAATCTTCACCACCAGTATTTATCTTGAGGATACTTTAAGATAAAGACTGGTGTAAGTCAACATGTTTTGTCTTAAGATCTGAACAATAAATGGCGTTAAAATTATTTCTAGGGAAAGTGCAATTACAGTTTTCCATTTGTGATGTAAATTATTCTTGTTCTTTTTTACAGTTTTATTGCCTAAATGTACTATTTGGTGGTTGCATTTTTAATCAGCCTGTAGACAGAGAGATCAAGCCTGAGTTATAATTTCAAAGCCGGCAGTAAAGTTCCACACGGCCATCCGACCTTCTTGGCTATAAACAACACGTGTCTGGGCGTCCATCTGTCTAAATCACACCCTGTCAGTGGCTGGCTTTCAGTTCTGGTGATAGACAGCAGATGGGCAAACAGCCAGGTCTTCTGCTCAGTGGGCATGCCTGGCTTTAGATAGCAGCCCTTTGGCTTTATTTCCACTTTAGGCACTACATGGCATCCTGCAACTTTTCCTGCACTCACTGTGTCATCTGACCTTGTCATCTCCGAGCTATAAACATGAAGGACGCCAGGCATCTCTAGGATGTTTTGATAGCCTCTAGTAGTTATGGTGAACCTTTCGTGTCTGTGTGTGATGAGAAAACACGCCTCACTGCCAGATCCGCACACTGCCACTTCAGTGAAATACTGTCTACTGTATGCAAGAAGGCCGTTATCATTATGCTAACTGAATTATTTGCTTTATTGTGTTCGCCTCACCTCATAAGCACTCAAGATGGCACTATCCATCTCCCCGCAGCCAGATGACCTTAAAGGAAAACCAACCAGGCAGCAAATCCAGCAGCTTGCTTTGCTTATACACATAACCATTAGAGCTTTATTTGATTACAGTGTTCCCTGACAATGGTCTTTTTTTGGCAAGTTCTTCCCCACCCAATGCACTTATTCCCACTCACAAATTGCCAGGACAAACAGACACGCAGATAAACAAAAAACACACACAAATAAAGTAAAATTAAATTAAATTCAAATACATCTTTTATTTCTCATTCCTTACAAAACTTAAAACTCAAGATTTAGGTTGATTTATGGTAAAACCCAGAAGGTTTGATGCCAATTTTAGAGTCAATGGAGACTTTACAAAGACGGTCGCAGCCTTGTGGCCTAAATTTGAACATGTTCAAAATATGCAGCAAACTTTCTCTCCAAACCCTTTTCAATTTAGCTTCTAGATCACTAGAGTTGTATTTTGACACCTGTATGGGAGCTCTTCTCTCAAAAAACATCTGGGGCCAATTTCCAGGTCTAAAAACCAAGCTGATGATAAATATTAAGCATTAGAAAAAAACTGGTCCAAAACCGCCTGTTGTATGATTGCTGTGGATGTGGCACAAATCAGAGCGGGTCTGAAGTTTTGTTGTTTTATGCAATGACAATAAAGTCTATCTATCTATCTATCTATCTATCTATCTATCTATGAAGTGCTCATGTAGATTAAATCATAAATGTGTGGGCAGCTGTTGATCAAAAGATGTCCACACAGCTTGCTGGTCACAAACACCAAGAATCAGAAAGTGTGACTTTTTTTCCTCTCAATTTTCCCGTAACTTTGAGTCGCCAACTAGTCTCCAACAATCTCAGCGCGTTGACATTCTACCTTTAGCAGCCTCTGTTTTTACCATTAGGTGTAGCAACACAAACGTTGTTTCATTGAGAAAACAACCACAATGTAAACAACTACCTCATGCAAAAATGATACCTGATGTAAAACAGCTAATATAGATGTCACTTGAGCTGCTAGGAAAGTGGTTCAGTGTAAGTGAAGATGGTTTTCTAATTTGCTTTTGATCATTTGTTTTATGTGTTTTTATTCAAGCTGCATTGCACTTTGCACAGATCATTACAGATATATTTTAGGCAAACCGCTCAGATATATTCAAAACAAATTGAAAACTTTCTTCAGCACATTTCGGCTGTGTTATTTAGTTCAAAGAGAGTCCAGCACTGGCTGTGCTTGTTTGTTGCACATTACAGTGTGCAGAAAGCATGGCAGCAGGAGCCCCTGCTTGAAGCACTGTGAGGCTCTGAGTCGGTGGTCTATGTGAGCTCCCTGTTATCAGACGCCAGCAAAATGCCATTCTGCCTCTGTAGATGCACTGATCTCTTCCTCTTGCGTTCACAGGGAAAGGTCAGATAGCTACAGAGCAAATTTCATTTTTAAACAGAATGATAGGACATGCCAGAGGGCAAAAAACATAAGGTTACAGAGACATCAAAATAATAAAGGTTAGAATTTTGCATTAGGAAAAAAAGATCCAAAACTCCACATTACAAAAGCCTGAGATTCCAATTAGTTGAAACAAGGAAAGTTAATGTAGTGTTGCAGCGTTGCTAGGGTAATGCCCGTGTTCTTCTTCATTTGCTTTTGTCTTCTGTCACATCATCAATAAAAAGGAGTGACCCAGTGCCATTAGCGTTCATGCGTGACCATGCCATCACATGTTTCAGAGATGATGTATGATCTGGATTATGAGCCGTTCCAAAGTGTCTCCATATTTCTTTTATTTCTATCATTCTGGCACAAGTAAAACTTAGCTTGATCTGTCATAAATTATATTTAATGAATCTCTTCTTTCTGATGGTTTTTGGTGGAGTCTAATATAGCCTTTGAGGTTTATAAAATGTTTGCACCTTGTACTGGATTCTCTGTATAGTTTTTTTTTTTTTTTACGGTAAGTTTGGGTTTGAAATGCCACCTCCTGCAGAGTGTTCTTTACTTGGCCAGATGCTGTGAAGACATTTTTCTTTACCATGTGTTGTCCTTTGTAGACTTCTAGACTTTTTTTTTTCTGTTGCCAAGATCACCAGAGTTTTCCTTTTCTGTTTTCTTTCATGTTCCTCAGCATGCACCAACCTTTGATTTGGCCACTCTTTCTTTTACTGACGGATACAGTACGTTTCTTTAGGCACCTTAAAAATATCTAGTTTCATTTGCAATGAGAGCAAATCAGATGAAATATTATGGTTTATGAGCAAAAAAACACGTCCAAATGTTAATTTTCTCCAGATCTGGAGTCAACTCTGACTGAATTCCTGAAGATACAATGAAAGAATTCAAGTTCTTTTTCAAAGTTCTTTTGATGTCCCTGCCTCCTAAATAAATGAATCTAAAGACCTAGCACTGTTAAAGGAATGTATATGGCCCGCTGCCATACATGCCAGAACTCTGCATACGATGATTTTTAAAATAAAATCATCGTATGCAGAGTTATAACCACTTTGATCGAACTTTGCAAACATGCATGATCACCTGTGATACTGAGAGATCTCATCCAATCTGTGCTCAGAGAATGTGTTGAGGAGTACTCTCAGCTACTAATACGCCAGCTTTAGCTCTTTACTGAGTGAATTGCATCCATTTTTGTGTTTGCTAAGGTATCTTGGTTGTGGTGGCCATCTTTTTGAGAGTTTCATTAAAATCTGTTCACTAGTTCTTGAGATCTGTGAACCTAAATATAACCATTTTCTTTTGTTATAAAAGCTACAGAAAACATTTTCCAGAGATTCTAGCAATCTCAGTTATCCTCATTTTACACTAAAAGCTTTTCAAATATGGATGAGCTTCCATTCATTTAATCAAAGATGATCATGCTGGTGTCCGATCATGTTTTTATAAAAGTGCTGATGGTAGTTTTTGTGAGTTGGACCAAGTAACATGGTAGGATGCAAGCATAATGTTTAAATTTACATAAACCATTGTTTTCTCTTTTATTAATAGCAGCAACATCTTAGCATGTTTTCCACAATGCCTGAGCTGTTGAGAAAACTCGATCACCTCACTTGTATTAAGCTGAAGCCAACATTTTCCACTTTAAAACATATAAAGTGGAGAGAAAAGAGGTGGTGATTCAGGAAGTGCACTAAGGTGAAGTGGAAACAAGCATTATCCTAAAATTTACACCATGTACAGTACACTTAGTGGGATAAAAACATTATGGATAAAAAGCAAATTACAGTTTTTTTGTCAAACCACCAGTTCAACAAGCTTACGTAATTTTTAACTGCCTCCATCTATCATTACACAACCATAAAGAGCAAGGAAATATTGTCATTAAAACATACACTGTGGCAAGAAAACTGCAGTAAAATCTTGTGCACATGGCAAATACCTTGAGCTTAAACAAAAAGAAAGAATAATGTAAAAGTGACTTATATCTGAATGACATATTAAGGTCACTTTAACAGATCATTGAAGGCAGAAATGTTACATTAATTATGTTTGTAAAGGATTTTAGATGAAGAAAACTGAGATACTTACACTGCACTTCCAGGAATTTGCGTGCTCGAAAGTCCTTGACTGCAGGATGGTCCACGATGCAAATGATTGGCACGCCATCATCCTCCTTATTGACAGTGAACGCCACCCGACTGGTTACTGTGTACATCTTGTCGTAGGTCAACTCAACTCTGGGCTTTCCTGTAAGGAATGAACACGAGGTAATTTAAACAAAACGGGTACAGTACAACCCCTCAACACAAGGTGAACTTCGCTGTTTTCCAACTGATTGGGACGGTGACAGAAAGCTGAAGAACATCCAGACTGAAGTTACCAGATGGGAACAAAGAAGCTAAACTTAAACCCTTGAAGCTTGTTGGGAGAACTACACCTGCAGAAATGAAGGATTGATGGCAGGATTTAACAGGTGCTGTGATTCAGGGAGAGGTTAATTGGTTTTCTGTGGAAATCTAAACCAACTCGATCCATCTAAGGTGTCTTCTTGTGGATGAACAAGACAACTCTGCAGTTCTTGAGTGCTGCAGGATTAGCTTAAAAGCCTACCTTTTCTGGGCAGGACTCTTGGTCAGAATGAATAATTCTGTTCTATCTGTTTCACAACAAGCTAGCAGGAGGCTGACAGTACAAGAAATAAGATCCAGTACAATTTACATATTCACATTCATTGTTAGATGAAAAATGTCCTCCCATTGTTAGTATAATTATTTTTTATCCTCATGTTTTTTATGACTTATTAAAATTCTTAGATAAGTCAGCTCATTTCCATGCATGAAGGTTCATGTGTTAATTTGCTTTGACCTTTTATTTTTGAAGGCAGGCGTTAAATGACGCTGATCCACGCAACGTCTCTCTGGGTTACATTGTGACTCGCTGTGTCTGTTTTTATAAAACAGCACATTTTTGGACAGCATCATTTTTAGCTTTGAAATGTGCACCTAGAAAAAGAATGGATCCCACACACTGTTTCATAAGTGACGCCCCAGGACCTTCCTTACTTGAAAAAAAAGGCATCCCATCACACCAATATTCTCCCCATTTCAGAGTTAAAAATCCAGTTATCAAAGAACTCATTTTCTGCTTCATCAGCAGACTTAATGAAGGTCGGACCAAAATGTAAACAGAGATTCGGCAGTAAGAGACAGTGTGGAAACTCAGAGTTCTGTGCCTTCCGCTGATAAAGGTATTCAGAGCATAAAGTATGTATATATTTTTAAACTTTGGCCTCCCACGTGGGCGACAGCACTTCAAGCTCAGGGGTTTCAGGTTTTTTCTTTTAGAATCTAAGCTGTTCTGATATGTGCTCCTCTTGACAAAGATCTCTTATGTTTTTTTTTCTTGGAATTTGCTGGAGTCTCTCTCCCTGCATGGAGGTCACATCCCTGAGTGCTCCGACGGCCACTGTGGCCTCCCCTTTACACGACTACTCGACTTTCCTTTCCGCTCTTCATATTTCTACAGCTTCTCGTATTCTTTCTTCCTGCTGTCACTTCGGATCCCTATATCTATAATGTCATCTATCATTTTTTTTTTTTTTTTATTTATGGTGGAAGTGATTAGAGCGTCCTTGATAAAGGTCAGATATGATGAATTAGCCAAAAATAGCTAGCCGTCCTTGGCTATAACTGTAAATCACTCATTATTAGGCTTTGTGACATCAGATTTATCGTGTGGGTATTTTTTCCCAGCATTTCCTGACCATATACTTGCAAAGCATACTCCTTCTCTGAGTGGCTGATCTGTAATTTCACACTGACACTGTGTTCCCAGAAAATAAGAGGGATACGTGCAGACAGGGCATGTGAACATCACAGTCACAAAGCAAGATTGATTACTTTTATCCTTTTGTCCTACTTTCTCTGAGTTCTTTGCACAAGTGTGTTTGTGTATTATTAAGAAAACAAATGAAAAAAAGGTGAATGAGTTTGCTAAAAGAAAAGCTGGATCAGGAGGAGAAATGTGCAAATGTGAACATTTGAATCTATCAGTTCATCTTTCAGCACTTTCCATCCACCCCTCTGCTGCAGCTCAGCCACTGGGGCGATGCCATTGCTATGGTGATGGCTGTCTTTTAGGATGCCAGGAAAGCAAACAGTGTAAAGGAGCGGGTTGTCATAAATAAAATCCACCAGAGGCTTCAGATGCATGCATGCAAAGATCAGAAAAAGAGGAACTGAAAGTGTCTGTTCAGATCAAAATATCTCAAGATGCAAAAAACTGCAGTATGATTCAAAAATCTATTTCTGAAAACCATAGGAATTTGTCTACAGGTTTGAACTGAGTACAAAGGAATCTAATAATAAGGTGTAATTAGCATAAATTGTAAGGTTATTGAGAAGATGAATGAGCCGCCATCTTATTTCCTGCCTATCCTTCCTTTTCTACCATCTGTCTTTGGCTTAAAAAAAGAAAAAAAAAAATCTTCACTCTTTAAGAATTCCTTCCTCTTCTAATTTTGCACTAATAACTATTTCTGCAGGCCAAATCCTACACGAGGCCGACAAAGTTAAAATACAGCTGTAAGCTGGTGGAAGTTCTTTAGCAGTTGACCACCTGTCACTTCTCTCCTCCTACACGGGATAATTTATCACCAGCAAGCAGCTGCTAACTCTACATCCATTTGTGCTATGCAGAGATAAAATAAAAGTACCCTCCTGTGCACAGTGTGGTACCAAACCTGACTGGTGCTCAAATCTCAGGAAAGGCAGTGGAGACAAAGTAATTTCAAAAGATGGACATCTGAGTTCTCAAACTGTGCAGCATCAAATATTAATCTGCTCAAGCAGAGACAATGGAGCTCCGGAGTGAACCAAACAGTGTTTGACAAACCCCTGTGCCCACTGACTTCTGTGGAAAAAACAGGAGGAGCAGAGAGGGGTGATGCACAGTGTAGCATCCCGTTAGAGCAGATGTACAAATACTCCACCAAAGCAATTACCTCAACTTCTGTCCACGCATTGGCACATACAAGCAACTGGAGCTTTGCTACATCTGTGTGCTCATGGTATCAAACAGTATCCTGTGTAGCAAATCTCTCTAAAAAAAAGGGTTAGTGTTTATTATTGCGAATCTCTCATCTAAATGGAATTTTCCTGATTGACAGTTTGACCTTATTATGTTTTGATAGGCTTCATAGAAAGATATTAGCTGGTTTTAGCGGCAAGAAACTAGCAATCGTTGACCTCTACAACGCTCTAAAAGTGTGTGTTGGTAAGATTGGGACGATGGTTCAGAAATATGTTTTGAACAGTGGTATATAAAAATAGCATTCCATGAAGGAACGCATATTGCCTGGGCCTTGTAAGAGGAAAAACTGTTAACCAAAGATCTTGTGTGACTGGTTAGTGTTCAGACTACGTGCTGGGGATGACTCTCAGCTACTACCACACTAAACTTTAGCTCAATATCTATAAAAACAAATGAGCCATACCTATTGTTGTGATTGCTAAGGCTGATTAGCTGTGGCAGTCATCTAGAATAAAGATCTTTGTTTAAAATTACTAGAATACTGAGGAATAGGGAGGAATCTGCAAGGTGTCCAGGCTCTTGTGGCTGCAAAACGGGCCCAAATCATCAACCCTCTACCACCATGCTGACAATGAGATTTTAGTACTGACAAGTTGAATTTGATTAATTGCCAAACATAAATAATTTTCCTCTCATCTGTTCAAAGAAACTTCAGACATTTTGTGATTAACTTTGCAAATCTGTGCTTCCATGTTCTTTATTTTGTGAGATATGAGCTTTAACAAGATGAACATGCTCAGTCTTTTTTACTAACTGTACTGTTGAGATGTTTACCAGTTAGCATGCTAACTTAACTCTAACCTTGGGTTGAACTTACTCAGATGTCCAATCCTGAGATTAAAAACATTTTTTAAATCTTCTCCTTGTTAAAGTTTCTACATCTTGAATTATGGACTCAAAATCGTTTGGCTGCCCTAGATTGATGGGTAGATCATTGCTCGTGTCCTTTATTCTTCGTATGGTGTTAACACACACCTGAAAGGTCCAAACTGAGAAACTCTTTACATTTTTATAGACAGACTCACATTAACTGAGGATCAAGAAATCAAGTCCAGTTGGACACTAATCAAATATATCGTTGAATTCATAAAACAACTCTAAAGGGTTGTAATTTTGTAAGTTTTTCTAAAATACTCAATGACAAAATGCAACCTGTGATCATGTATTTTTGTTGATTCTATCCTCATACGTTAAACCTTGGAAGCAAAAGAAAATGTGTTTTTTATGGACTGTATAGGAGTGGAAGGTAAATGTTTTACCTGTTCAGTCGATAATAATCGCCTGTTAAGTTTGACCTGCTGTTTTGAACACAAATGCAAAAAAATTGGCCTCTGATGACCAAGATGACTAAAATTATTATTATGATAAAAAAATTGCTGTTTGAACTGGTAACAGAACGGCTCAGAATGTCAGACTGAGCAGGTTTTATGTAATGGTGCTTTTTTTCTATGCAGCTTTAATAAAACTGGTGCCTTCCGTGCAACGACAAAGCAGAGGAGCTCTGACTTTTTCACACCTTATTCAAAAAATCCCTCTAAAATTAAGATGTTGAAAGAATATATAAACTTACTAATTGCTGTCGTGTCATTGTTTTGATTGTGTTTTTAGATATGATGACTGGGAAGATGGAAAAATCTGATTACCAAAAGAAAAGTTTATTCTCATAAATTAGTAATACTTCTACGTTTGAGAACGTCCAGTTTGTCAAGCACTGAAAATATTCAGGGAGACTTTCTGTGAAGCTGTGCCATTTGAGATAAATGTCACAGACGATTGCTGATGGTCAAATAAAAGCTGAAATTGCATTTTGAGAATTCAGATATGAGCTCAGTTAGTCCTCCTTGTCCTGCGCCTCCACGTTTCCCATCACTGAAATTTATTGGTGTGCAGAATTTTCATGGGACAGAATGAGAAAACACATACGGGTTCTGTTATGTAAAATATACATTCTGTCCCTTCAACACCATCATATACTTTTACTCCAAATGCAGTTTTAGCCGTGTGTCCAGACTTCCTGCTGGGGCAGAGCGGGTTAATTGAAATCACCCATGGTGTTCTCGCAGCACTTGATTCTAATGGTTCCTCTGCTCCCTGTCAGTCAATAAAAGTGCCCTGCCAACTGCCTTATTTTTGTTAGCTTTAAAAGAACAGGGAGAAATGCCCTGCACTGGAATGATCCCTTTTTTATATGACTTTCACTGTATTGTTAGCTTGGAAAGTGGAGATATCAGTGTCAGGGCATAAATCACTAAACAAACAGGATAAGAACAGTGGGGAGAAAAAAAGAGATAATGGTTTTGTGTATATTAGGAGGAGTAGCTGGATTTATATTGGCAAACGTACCAGTTGCCAACTTTTACTAATATTTGAGAGTTTGATTATCATTTAAGATAATCCTAAAGAATTCTGGGGCTTTTTATTAAACCTTCAGAGAGTTTAAGTAACGGCTGCTTCAGTACCTGAGTCATTCTGTTTCTGCACATTTTTTGTGTTCCTGTTCTCACTTGTATTGGCATTCTTTTGACCCCCTTTACACTGGATGACAATCCCGCAACACTTTCCGTGACCTACCTGACCTACAGCTGAATATCAGCAAACTGGAAAAGCCTCCTTCAGAGTGAAGACAGTCATGATGCTGCTACAGTTTTAGCATTCACCAAATGGGTCTTTCCTGCTTCTTTTCACATCCCAGAGACGCTCTCCTGTGCCCTGGCACTGCTCTGGACTGTGTTGTGATGTGCCGGGTTGTTTCCATAACCGGGTCAAGCTCACGGTTGCAGCCTAAGCATGAGGCCAGCGTGACCAGTCCTGGTTCAAGTTCTTAAAGACCAAGTAAACACAAGCTATTCGCTATTAGCTACTAGTTGGGAACTAAAAACTGAGAGAAAATAGGTAACTTTCCCATTGATTTTGAGTGCTTGTGACCAAGCAACCAGTGAGCCACGCAGCGGCGTTTTGAGCAGCATGTTTCTGGAAACAGAAGTTTTTAGATATGAACCTTTAGGGCTGCAGCCTCGGATGTTTTCTGTCATGGGAAAGCACTGTGCACGTTTTCAAGTACAGCTCTACCGCTGGAAAGATTTACAGAATCCAAACTGAGAATGTTTTGAGACGCCCGGAACAAGTCTGCAACTATTTTGCCACACAGACGTTTTTTTTTAAACAAGTTTAAAGTTCAAATGAAAAGACTGCAAGCCTCTGCGACTCGTGAGGAAACAGAGAAGCCCTACAAAAACAGACATTTAGGAGACTCCCTCGTGAATACCGTTCAACTAGTCTCTGACAGTTGCAGCCAAGAGATGCTTTCCTTGCTACACATTCTTGATCCCATAAACCCCATCTACAGTATGTTTTGGCTGCTTTTTTTAGATTGATGCAGGGTTATCATCTGCTGTGATGGAGGCTTCAATGCCAGGAAGGCAGTATACCACCAAAGTAAAACAAATTGTGTTCCCTAATTAAGTTTCTTAAACAGCTGGAGTTTGTGTGTGTGTAACTAACATGCCTTGCTAAAAAGAAAACAATTACTAAATGTATATCGAGTCAATTGTTTTCCACTTATATAATAAAATAATCATGCATGAAATGAATAAAATAAACTGCATTTGTTGGCAGCACCTTTGATCCAAATGGTCCAAACACAGCGTTGTGACAACTGAGTCATTAAGTAAATCTACATTTTATGTTTCTGCAAAAGGAAAACAAACAAACAAAAATCTTTGTTGAAGAACTTCAAAAATAGCAAGCCTTAGCTGTAAATGCCAATCAATTTCTTACAAACGTTAAAAAAGAAAAACTATAATTGTAGCTGGAGTGTATTTAAAAATATACAAAATTATTGTCTGCTACTCGACTAAACAAGTAAGGGAGCACTGTCATTGCGAACACAAAGTAAAACAGGATAAATAAAGCAAACAATTACACAGTACATTATGTTAACAAAATAAAAAAAGAACAGAATTACATTCGAATGGCCAGACTGCAGGATGATCCTGTTTAAATGAGATATCTGCAAACTGAGCAGTATTTAAAGTGACTAACAGCTCCAGCACTTATTAGTTTCACTAAGATCATTAAAAGCAAGTGCAAAGAATGTGAAACATTATTAGTTGGTGTGTTTACATATGCTTAAAGTGAATATTTTCTCTGAAGTCCTGTTGTTTTTTTTTTAGCTGTTTGTATATAATTGCTTGTCCGAAGCAGATCTACAATCTCACAAAATGTGGGGAAATAATTTCCTTGTGTTTTACTGTTTCTGATCAGACAGAGAGGATCTGAAAGCTATTCAGGTTTGTAGTGCTTTGCAAAGTCAAAGCTGAAGAAGCAGTGCTCCTGGCAGACATAAATCCACCCTCTTGAAAGTGCAGCTGCCTTGCAGTCTATTATTATTTTCTTACAAGAGCCGCCTCTGCTAGCACTAATTCTAATGTGTCAGCTACAAGAAATCCCCATCAAACACCCCACAAACACATCTGAGGAACTGCTTTCTGATGCTAATCTCCAAATCAAAAACAAGAAGAAAAAAGAAAAACCTCATATATATTTTGTGTCAGCACAGTTGCAGTTAATAACCTCGGATCTGTTTTAATCAATCAATTCCCAACAAAACCCCTTTCAGCTGTGCATGTCTTTCACTGACACTGTTTTTTCTCAGCTGCAGGTTTGCTCTGTAAAATTTCTGATTGTACAACCTTAATGGTCTCTGATGAGATTCTTTAAACTTCAGTAAAAGACAACGTCTGTGCTGTGATTTTAGTCACATTAGCTGATAAAATAATGACTCAGACGAAGTTAGAGGTTATCTACATCTCATCCTTTTTTATGTTAGTCATGCTGCAGTCAGCTGCATTTCAGGTGATGTTCCAAGTGGCTTTTTTTTTTTTTTTTTTTAGTTTTTTTTACTCTCTAAACTCTTCCAGAAGTGGGGCAAAGCAGACACAGCCCATTTTGGATTCAAAGCTACAGAAACCAAAACAGGCTCTCTGAAACAGGGATAAAAGCAGGGGTATAATAGCCATGAAGCAATAAACAATCTTTATGGTGAATTCAAACTTGAGCTAAAACCTTGTGTAAGACATGCCTTAAACCATAATGAATGTTATTTAAAAAGTAGGTTTATTTCTTAACAGAGACTCGTCAGATCTCAGACGTAGGGCTCTCTGGGCAGGGTCTGAACAATATCTAACCTATCTTACCTGCACTTTCGTTGCAGCCTGGGGTACGTCTTCTTGCCGAAATAAGCATCTTGTGCAAAACCGGTGGCAACATAAAAGTTTATAAAACAGCATTCACATGAGCCGCTATCGAATGTTGAGAATTGAGGTGTTTTAGGACAGCAGCAATCCACTTTGGTTAGCTTGTCAGTCCTGTAAAAATAAGACTCCTGCAACAGAGCTATCTGCAACAGCTAAGATATTAATTATTTAAATTCTTTTCTAAAAAGCCCACTTCAAAATCTGAACAATCACTTTAAATGTGGGGTATCATAGGACTGTGGTGGCTGGTGACTAGTTGGTGACTCTAAATTGGAGGAAAATTGGGAGAAAATGGGTGAATTTTCTGTTGCGGTCTGACTGAATTCTGAGTGTCTGTCACGGTTGTACCTTTTATGGTTATTCTGTTGCTTGTATTGGTTTCTGGAATGTGGTTTATTTGAATTTCAGAGTTTTTCAGTTATTTGTAGTTTGTTTTGTCATCGTTTCTTTGAGCCTCAGACTGTTTCCCTCAGCTCTAATTAGCATTTAATTTCACAGCTTTGTTCCATCTGTTAATCAGCTCACCTGCTCACTCATCACCAATCTAATTGTGCAAACAATACTATATAGGAGGTTTAGAAAACAGCTTGCACAGCTTGGATTTCTTTTGTGCATCTGAGCATATAAATACTGACCAAACCTTCACATTTAAAGATAATCTGTTGCTTCTTTTATCAGCAAGCTTCAGTTAAAACTGTTGAACGCAGTGATTTTATTGTTGGCCTTTCAACAGCTGGAACAACACTGTTTCCACTTGTCAGCAGAATAATGATCTGATTTAACTACTGCATCATTTTTATGATGTTCAAAACCTTCTGCCACCCAATCCCTGACTTAAGCACATTGTATTATTTTCAGATTTGAGCTGATCAGTGAAGGTTTAAAGTGCTGCATTGTAGAGGCGATGCAGTTCCGGGGCCTTCAACACAGGCTCTGATTGGGACCTTTGTTTGAAAGTCTTTACAAAGCTCAAATCTGGGCTCTGAGGTAGAGTTGCCTGGCAGGAGGCCTGTTCAACCCCTGAGCTCTGCATAGACTTCTAACGCTCAGCTACCTTTGATGAAGGCATGCAAGCTGTCAGGCTGCCAAGCAGCTCTGGCCACCTCCGCATATCCTCCGCTTTAATGGCACCGGCTTTAAGCTCAACGTAACAACTAACAGCACTGAAGACCAACAGTAAATAAGTTTATTCAAATGCATGGTATGGAGGTTTCACAAACGAACAAGTGTGAGCAAAAATTAGAGTTCAGCCCTGCTTAAATGTCAGAGTTAAAATCCCGCAGCTTGCATTGCTTCCAATCTTTGTGTTCTATTTGCACTCTGTATACAGATAAAAAAGTGCCAGGTGATTGTGGCTCGTTATGTAAAGAGGTTTCAGCAGTCGGCAGTACTTGGAAAGCACTGTGTAAAAGCAGATCCATTTCTGGTTCACTGGATAAACAAGTTCCAGAAACACCTCGACCCCTTTGCTTGCTCTGACTTCACTGAAGAAGGAATAAAAATAAAACACAGGCTTATTATCTGTTTTATAAGCCCAATATGATTCCAGGTAGGAAATTATTTATTCCTCATAATGCACAGAAAATGTCATATAAAAACCATTTTAGCTCTACACACAGAAAACTAAATGAAACGAATGAAATGAACCAGATACAAAGCTGTAGTTTACTGAAATAAAGCATTCCTTTTAAAGAAGAACTCACACAACCCTTTAACGCTCAGAGTATGAGTTAGGGATAACTCTCAGCCACTACCACACTGAGATTTAGCTCGATAACTGTAAAACTGACTGAGTTATACTCATGTTTGATAACGTCATTTAGCTGTAGCGAGCATCTTAAATCACGTTGTAGCTGTAGATCCAATGTTACTTTCTGGAAGTTTCATTAAAATCCACCTGGTTCTTCATGAGGTATATTTGCGAACACGACAGAAAAAAAAACACTGGTACAAGGCGGGAAGTGATGAAAAAAATTTGTCCAACTGGGATTATGGCAGGAGAAAGATGTTTTAATGTCTCGACAGCTTCTTAAAGTACATCTGACTTTTCTGGAGAAGTTGGAAAGAATCTGTTCAAATGTTTTAACACATGGTTTTCTATCAGCTGGATATGAGGCACCCTGTTGGTCTCAACAGTTATGTATTTTTATTTTTTTCTTTTTCATTTGTGTTTCAATCTGCCCACCTGTGAGCTCTTTATCTCCTTTCATCCATCTAATGGTGGCAGCAGGCTTACTGCTCATGGCCGTGCAGGTCATCTCCGTCTCGTTGCCCTCACTTAGCACCTCATCTTTGGCTTCGATGATCGGGTTTCCTGGAGGGACTGTCACAACACACGCAAACAATTATTTGAGGAAATATTTACACCCACGGCGCTACATGCACAAATGCCAACCTGTTTAACGAAGAAGATTTTAAAAAACAGAAAGCTGCCTGACCCGGACTACAGAAATTAGCACGACACACTTTGTGAATGTTTCATCTGGTTCAATAGAAACGTACAGCAGGAGATCAAGCAGCAAATAAAACAGATGCTGAGGCAGATTTTTAATGAGATCTTTGGCACAAACATTTGATGACAGTTGACCTTCCGAGTCCCTCGAAATGTCAGCAAAGAGAAAAACTGATTTTATCCTTCGATGACACACTCTGAGGACGTATGAAGGCTTGATCTTTTAAACAAAGAAACCCAATGAGCAGTCATGATCTTGAACTTTAACTGTTGCACACCAACACGCTGGGACTTTAAGGTCTCAGTTATAAAAACAACAATTTCATCAAAATATGCAGCCAATAACGTTTAACTATCTTTACAGAATTCAACGTTTGAGTGGGAATTATGTAACAGTTTTTATCCAAGATATAAATGCAATCTGAACCAATCAAATAAAGAAAAAAGAAGTTAATCAGAAATTCTATCAATACCAGTTGGGTAATAAGTAGGCAAAATAAAACCTTACAGACAAAATATTTAGTAAATCTGTTTCTAGACATTTCTCATATTTCTTGTGCAGATCATATATTGTTGGATTGTGTTGTTTTATTTTGACAGAATATAGTTTTATGATGCAGATCTATCTGCAGGTTTATAGCAGAACTGATACATCTTCACTAAAAGGTTATAGGTTTTCTGTTATGATCGGTTCTTCAGGCCCCATTAAACTGGATGACAAGTCTGCTACAACGAAAAATAGAAAAAAAAACCTCTCATAATGTGGATGGTCTTTGGAGCGTCTTGGAAAAGTCTTCGATAACATATTAAGAACCCAGTGGGGCCCCCATTATGGATTATAGAGTGTAATGGGAACACCCACCATGATGGGTGAGCCATGATCCATGATGGTTCTGAGCATAATGAGGTCCAGGGATGGGCATTTTAAGCAAAAACACTCTTCAAATTTATCAGTAATTATTAAATTTTTTTTTATTTTAATATCAGACTCCTACATTATCCTCCATCCTTTTCCCCTGGTCTGTCTACCCAAACAGTTATGCTAATCTCACCTACTGATAATATTCTATGCCCATCCCTATTGAGGTTGTGGTGGTTTCTCATCGTATTGGGGATCCTATGTGGAGCATGGTGGCAGCAGTGACAGCGTATCCATGTGCGCACCAGTGTGGTTGTTGATCATTCAAAGCAGGACTGGGGACACCGGTTTCACTAAGCTATGAACGTGATTGTGGTCAAGTCATGGAAGCAATACATCATAAACACGACACCCACAGCTATAGCACTGTGCTAGCTTGGCATGATCTTTTAGCTTGTATCCAGATAGGTCCAAGAGTGTCTCAGGTACATGGAAGATATCATGAAAAACCTATTTGGTGATTACCAAGAGCATTAAGCAGCATCGTAATTGCCTTCCCTCTCCTGCAAACATATAGCGATCCATCTACATTCTAAAAGGTTTTGTAGGTTGCAGAGAGCGAAGCCGTCTTTTAATATGAAGCAGGCCTTGAGGGCAAAACACATTGTGTGTCAAAAATTACTACTTGAATTTTATTTTCAATTCTGACCCCCACTTCAGCAGTGGCTTGCTGCCAACCAGCGCTCTATGTTGTGGCGTCGGGTAATATTTCTCCACGCTACAGATTCCCTTTTTTCCCTTTCATGCTTTTATTTACAGTTTTCTTCTTTTGCTTAGTTGTAGTGCAGTTTCATATTGAAAGTTTAAAAATGGATGAGCAAAGAATAACTTTTAAGGTTGAGACATATCCAGAGATACTGTATATGACCCCAAAATCTAGCTTTTCTGAAGACAGCGGCAAAACTAATGTTGCCTGGTGATCCATTGGTTAGGAGATTGGCTTCTCTGGTAAGAAAGAACAAATTAAAGCTAATATTTTAAAACAGATGGGTTATTACAGCACCCTATAGCTTGACTTGACTAACTGACATGCTTCCATTGATGCACGGCGTCATGGCGGTCCCAGCAGTGTTGGTTCCATAATTTGCAGAGATTTTCCAACCAGCCGTCTCTCCACTCTTTAAGCCGAGTGACACTTTGTGTGAATGAAGCAGTTAATCTTCTGGAGCTGACATGTATGTTGCAGCTACATTCAAAGACGCCTCTCTGTAACATTTCCGGCTGCGCGAGCACATCTCCAGGCAGAAAGACCAAACTGCTGCAGATTCTCCTGAAAAACCTCCTGCCTTCATGGCTGAAAACAGCTCATCTGTGTCAGAACGGAGAAATGCGTTCTGTGATGCTCTGACAAACTTCAGCTTGATTTCTAACAAAAGTTAAATCCTTGAACGTTTTTCATTCTTATTTAAATACCTAGGAAAAGCACTATTGAAGACAAAATATTTGCAAATACCTCTCACTTTTAATTATTTCAGTAATGTTATTATTTTTTTATGATGGTTTTTGTTCAGTTTAATCCCCTCTAAACAAAACACACAGTTTAAAATCTTACCCAAACTAAAAACTGATCACAGTTTATTTTATTTACTCTTTAAGGAGCAGAAAGAATCGATTTATTTTTACACGTGCAACCTGATTTCTGTATAATGAACAACTTAAAGAAGAAAACCCCCAATAATTCTCATGCTGACACCTGAGAGACTTTACTGGAACATGTTTTGGGATTTGTCTTTATCATTGCGTTGTTTAAAAATCGGAGAATTTGTTGTCTCTCATCATCAAAAATGTGATTAAGAGGTTTTAATTTCCTCCCACTGCTTACACTGAGCGTTAGTGTGTGTGTGCACAAGCTCTCTGAGAGTGTGTATGTGTGTGTTTTAAAGTCGTACTTAGCACTGTGATGTCAGCGTAGGCTTCCTGCGGGGGGTCTGTGTAGAGCTGGCAAACATATCGACCCTCGTCTGACAGCGAGACATTAGACAGTGACACCCGCAGCTCGTTCTCTGAGAAGTTCACCAGCTGAAATCGAGCGTCTTTCAGAGCTGAAACAAAAACAAACAAACAAACAAAAAAACTAATAAATACAAGTGTGGCTTTTTTTCTACCGAGTTTTGAGTGACAGTCCAACAGTGGCTGATCAAAATACTGTTGAATAAGAAATGGAACATCGAGGACAAACAGGCATTGGGAGGTGAAAAGTTGAAGCAGAATTCAGATTTAAACTGACATACAGCAAAATATCATACATGTAGATCAGAAAGAAACTGAAAAATCGTGCAAATACTATAATACTATACAAGGGGACTGGAAAATGTTTGTCCTTAAACATGTTTTTTGTTATTAATTAGTTTGTTGGAAAGCTGGCAGGTAGTAATGATTCTGTGAATCTGTTCATTTGACTGTTAGCAAAATTTTCCCCAAACCACTGGATGGATTTTGATGAAACTCAGAAAATTATCATTAGATTAACTTTTAGAGTTAAACCAAGTCAGGAAAAAACAGAAAACAGAGACAGGTTCATCTCAGGTGCTGAGCTAACATTTGGTGTGGTTGTAGCTGAGAGACATCTCTAACACACATTCTGAGGGCTAACAGATCATATGACTTTTTCTGCTTTAAACTTTGGCATCAACTGTTGGAGTCCACCCAGTCTGTCAGCAAAATATCTCACAAACCACTGGACGGATTTTAATCAAACTCCCACGAAGTAATCATTGAATAAACATCTATAACATATTTCTGGAGACAACTTGATTCAAGATGGCTTCTACAGCTAACCTTAGCAAACACAGATTTGGCTACAACTCAGTTTTACAAATATTTAGCTAAACTTCGGCATGGTAGCAGCTGAGACTGACCTCCATCAAAGGCGATGAGTGATTTGTGTTCCTGCTGGGATTTTTGTTACACGTTTTTCCAAATTTCTCATCACTTTATCCTTACAAATTTATTAACATATTTGAAAATGTAGTCATGAAAATGACCAGAAGAAAACAATTTAATATTTTACTTTTGTCAAGCAGAAACCTACACAATAAAAAACTTAAGTTTCTTTGTTTTCTTGGAGTTTTCTGTTTTTACGCTACAATTGTTTTTAGTTTGTAGTTAAAAGTCACCAAATCTTTGTGGCTATTTTTATGTGTGCTTGTCATTTCTGTCTCTTCTTTCAATGCAAAGATTTTTACACTGTTTTTTTTTTTCCCTTGTAGCCTGCAATGAAGGAAATGATCAACAGCTGGAGCAGTAAAATTTAAGACAAATATGAAAAAATAAAGCACATTTCTCATTTTTAACCTAAAAAAAATAAGAAAAGAAAAAAAAAAGAAATTTGGAGCGGACATGTTGCAGATTCTTACAACACAGTTTGTAATAACAGAAGCCCCATTCTGAGCCGCCCTTTAGTCGGACGACGCAAGAACTGAGGACAAATTTCCAAACCCCGTCCACCTCTCATCTGTAGTCACTTTCATCTCACTGAACCCCGTTCGCCCACCTACCTCAGCCGACTCCATCAGCTGGAACGTACGGTGACAACATGTGGTTAAGATGAAAGCCGACCCGTCTCCATCTACCCTCAGTGTGCTGATAAATTCTGCTCTGACTGACAGCAACTCGGGGCTGTTTGCACCCAGAACCCCCTCAGATCTGTGAACTCATCCTCTGGCTCTTTTTTCTTTTTTTTAAAAAAAGCTTAAATCGTTAAATATGGAAACTCCTCACACAGAGCACCACCAGACACATGTAACAAAACGGAGAAACAATTCAGTGACATTATGATTTCAAAGACTATTAAAAGCCTAATA
Organism: Kryptolebias marmoratus; assembly: GCF_001649575.2. Classification (NCBI taxonomy): domain Eukaryota; kingdom Metazoa; phylum Chordata; class Actinopteri; order Cyprinodontiformes; family Rivulidae; genus Kryptolebias; species Kryptolebias marmoratus. Next base: position 3,775,775 of record NC_051442.1, read on the forward strand.
TTTCTTGAAGGAATCCATATCTACCGCCACCTTTCTTGCCAGAGTTTTAAACTAAGATCCTCTTATGCTGAGAAATGAATTGTAGCCGTTTTGGTCAAACCTTGACATAAATATAAAGCAAAATCTCATGTGAATGACTCTCAGCTACTACCACAAAATCTGCAAAACTGACCAAGTTATAGCCATCTTTGCGTTGGCTAATGTTGATCAGCTAGGGCAGCCATCTTAAATTGGTTTGACTCCAAATGTTCACGAGTTGTAGTTGTATATTTAATGATTACTTTCCGAGAGTTTCACCAAATTATGTTCAGTGGTTTATGACATATTTTGCTAACAAACAGTTAATGCCAAAATAGGCAGCAAAAATGTAAAGCAATGAATAACGCTCTGAGTACGTGTTGTAATAAACTCCCAGCTACAATCACACCACATTTTAGCTCAATATCTGGAAAACTGACTTTATTTTGACCAGTTTTGTGTTTTCCAAGGTCAGCTGGATTCAGCAGCCATCTTGAATTGGAGTGACTTCATTAGTTATTAAGTTGTAAACGTACATCCATTAATTACTTTATGCAACACTCATTAAAATTCATGCAGTGGTTCATGAGATATTTTAGTAACAGACACAGATAAACATGATTGTCCTTTTTGCCTTTGGCAGCGGGCGATAAACAACGATGATGCTCTCTGCATTTGTGTTTTAGGTTAAAAGAAAAATCAAACCTTCTGTATCTGAGTTGTTTACATGATTTTTTTCTTTGCTTCCATTAAAAAAGTCAGTATTTTTCTTCATAACGGGGAGTTTTAATGAGGTCAGGGCTGCCAGAGACAGAAAGCATCAGATGTTTTAGCAGATTTTCATAAAGTTAATTGGCCAAAGAGAAACAGCATAGCAGAGCACAATAAATCACAGCGGTTCGCTTTTTGTTTTCCAGCCGTGTTTAAGATGGAATCAGAACATTTGACTCGACACAGACTGAGCGAAACATTTTCCCTCTCGGAGAACTGAATCAACAGATTCTCGTCTTCAACAGATTGATCAGCGCTTTTAATGTCAAGATAACCAGACTATTAAAGCACGAAACCTTTCACTGTGAAGAATGACTGCTGCTTTGGAGCTTTTAGATGGCCATAAACAATCCGAGCGCTTCTGTAGCAGAAAAAAAAAGATCCTTAAACAGAACCACAGCGCCGCGGACTCACAAACACACAGGTGGGCGAGCCACAGGTACGGAGATTCAGCTTCTTTACAAGCTGAATTTAATAAATAATAATAATAAAAAAAATGTCCTTGTAGAACTGTTTCTTTTTTGACAATTTGGTTTTGTACAGAACTGTCCAAAAGTCATAGGCCACCATTCATTTCTTTATTTTTGCTTCCAAGCAGGCAGAGCTTTTTGAGAAATAGTTGCCCAGGTTCTATCTTTTTTTGTGAAGGTCTTTAAAAAGTTTTTCTTCCTCTTTTAATTTGGTTTTAGCCCAGCGCCAGTATTTTCTTTTTTTAATATTACTTTGTAGTAAATACAGACCCAAAAATCCTTCAAGTATAAAAAGGCACAAAGCTCAAACATTAAAACAAGGTTTTACTGACACATAATAGATAACTGAACAAAAATACAACTCAAAATAGTATCTTAAATAGCAACCCACTTGCAGCTTGTTATAATATCTCACTTTGCTGAGACTTTATAATCTTTGACAGGGATAAAATAAACTGTTTGCATCGTCAAGGCGATTTCTGAAATACTATTAGCAAAAATAAGGCACAGAAAGTACATGATTGATGTGTCCTTAAAAAATTAACAATTAGGGGATAAAAGTCAAAATGGTGGGCCTAAAAAAGAAATAAAGATTTGGTTTAGAAGATTAGTGTCCAAAAGAAATGTTCTCAGACAAAACCTGGGATGCATCATTCTAAAACGGATCATTTGCTGTATGACAGGTTTTCAGCTAATAGCTCTTTGTGAATCATCTGGCGGTGCTAAAATACTACTTTATACCTGTCAAACAGTGTTAGGTTTGACATCTTTCAAATGTTTAACTAAAAATGTGAACAAATAGTGTCTTTTGTGACAGGCTGCTGGAAAACGAAGCGCCTAAAGATCCGCGGATTCATTTCCTGTAAAAGCTCCATCTTGTTTAGGTTTGAGGAGAGCCGGTGCCCTTCTCCGGCGGCCCCTCGGGGAAGAGAGCGGTACTCCTTGGACTGTGAGACCATCACAGAGCCACATAAACACCTCGATACAATAAAGTCATCAGTAACCTAAGAGGAATGTTTTGGACTCTGTGAGGAAACCGATGTATGAAAAGAAAACCCACTCATGGACGGGGGGAACAGCAAACTCCACACAGAAAGACCCCAGCTGAGAGTCAAACCAAGGACCTTCCTGTGTATAGACCACTGTTGCATCTGTTGGTACCTTCAGTATGCAAGAACTTAATTGGATAGATGTAAAAGATAGAATGAGATGGAACACGCATGTGTCTTCCAAATAATCGACAACCTAACATGTTACATATCCTGAACAGAAACTGCGCTCAGAAAAACAAAACCTACAATGAAGACGCGACTGCAGTCTGCTGCATGTGCGTCAAATGTTTCCTCCTACAGAGCGGTGTCTGGATGTGCATCGACAAGAACCCAAAACTTGGCTGGACATGCTAAGTGATTAACTCAAATTAGGGAATAAAAGACTGCCAGCAGAGCAGTAAGAAGAAATGCTCGTTAATAAAAAGAATGATTATTTTGCTCGTCATTAATCAAGAGCAGCAGGTATATTTCTGTGATATCAGCAAGCTGATGGGAGAGTAGATCTTGTGCCAACGTTTGGAAAAAAAAAAGAAAATCTTCACCTCAAACTTAACCTTTTATATCTTACATCTTTGGTGCCATAACGGAAACTTAAACACTTTGGTCCTGATGTTGAGGACTTTAAAGATGATGCTTTTACCTCTACTTCTCTGTGCCTAGTCATCATGTCACAGAACTGCAAAAAACAGCTAAAATACATTAGAAACTGCTTATAAAGATATAACAAACAATCTGAAAATGTCGGACTACTACTTTTCATGAACAGTGGTACTCTTAAATGTATAGTTGCAACAATTAGTTCCTTTTGTCTAAGAATAATGAAAGCCTTGATGTAGCAGATAAATATGTAATTAATTAGTGTTTCATGATCAAAAGCCTTGTTGTCTGTGATTAAAAACAAATATCCAACTCTTATCCAAATTGAATCAAATCAAGTGCCTCAATATTTAAATTTACCAATACTTGAGTCTACAGAAGCTGCTAAAAGAAAACTAACCTGTTTATTGATATTCAAGGCAACACCTCTGGTAATAGTTTTACTCTGTCAAGAACCATCTCCGAAAGATGTTCTGGGCCGAGCTGCTTTTTCATCGGCCACATGGCCTACAAGAATTTAAAGGTGGTAGCTTATATTTAAAAATGTTTCACATAATTATAATGTCACAGTATTGCAAACTTAGCTGGACCAACATGTGTGTTATGAGTGTTAATGGCTTCATCTCTTCAGATTTTACAATTTTGCCCTTAACAATTTAGAGTTATTTCTGTTTTTAGTAAAATATCTCATGAACCACTGGGCATATTTAAATAATCTGTCGATGCTACAAGTGATTAATTTTAGGAGGCAACACTATTTAAGGTGGCTGCAAAAAGCAACTGACTTTAGAAAACACAAAAATGGCTGTAAGTCACTTCTATAGATATTGAGTTAAGATTTGATGGTAGCTGAGAGGCAGAGGCGACAAGACAGAAGAGTTAGAGCTGTTGCTTCACCGCAGAAAGGCCGCAGGTTCACATCCCTGTTGGGGTTTTTCTGTTTGGAGTTTGCTCGTTAAAACCGTGAACACATGGGTTTTCTCCTGGTACTGTGGTTTACTCCCACAGACCAAAAATATGCATGGTAATTGGTAACTCTAAACTGTCACTAGGTGTGGGTGACCATGTGTATCCCGCCTCTTGCACAATGACCAGCTACCTGCTCGCCTGCATGGAGAAGACGGTAAAAAATGGATGGATGAATAACTAAGAGACATTTCCATCTGTTGATGTTGCATGAACTTCTGCTTAACATTATTTCAAGATTTGACCAAAACAGATAGACTTTAGACTCTGATAGGAATGTAAATTCTTACTGTAGTTAAAATTCAAAAAACATACGCTGCGTACTGAAATGACCATCCATTAATTTGACAAACCCAAGGCAGTTTTGTACCATTTCATAAAGACATTTCCTAAGAAGCTCCATAATCCTCTTATGTGTCACTTCTAAATATGTCGTTGTGGTACGAGCATGAGCAGAATAAATAAATACACGCTGAATGGAAAGACTGAGGCACGGTGGCAAGGACACAGTCCCCCCCCCCCCCCCTCCTCCCGCCCATTTCCAAGGTTCAGGACGGTTATACAGCAGCCTTAAAGAGATGCAGAGACACACTGTGATAACAGCCTGGTTAATGCAGCAGGGCTGAATGCTGGTACATTTCAGGAAGGTGCCAGTCATGGCAGGAAGAAGACAAGCCAAGAAACACTGCGGACAGTTCCTTTGTTGTTACATCACAGCAGACTGGAATCTATCTTTTTCTGTGTTTTGTGCAGTGTGAAGAAAAGGTGACCTTTAGCTCCATGCTCTTTTTGCTCCGTTCTTCTTCTGTTGCTCTGTCATATCTGATACCGCGAGAGTGACATCGCAGATGCCCGACAAAGGCAACCGATAGTCACGTCTTTGGATAAAAGACATCCATCCAAACTCAGAAAGGCTGTAAATTATCTGATGCATTGATTAATACGGGTAATGCTTACGGTGATGAAGCAAATTTAAAGGTGGTGGTGAGACGGTAAAAGGTACGGAGAACAGCCAAGGAGACTGAGAAGCAGCTGACTTTGTAGTGTGACTAAATGATCCAATAAAATCTTTTCTTCTGTATGCTCTGAACTCTCTCTGCACTTTTATCTTGCTCGTTGCCAGAGCACAAACAAAGCAGCGACTGAAGTAAATGTGTGAAACCAATGAGCTGAGAAAACCAATCCTCAACTTCGTACAACAGAGTGAAGCAAACAACAGCTCTTCGACTGCTCACTTTGTCCCTGATCTTTAACATGTTGGCACTTTGGACCGCTGGGAGTTCCTGGACAATATTGAGATGAATAATGGTGAAAATAATAAAATAGAGCTTAGTCTCTTAGCCGTTTTTCCCTAAAACCTAATTAAATTTTCAAACAAGTCTTTTAAGCAGAAAAATGGTACCAAAACTAAAACATAAAACATTTTAGACAAGGTCTGGAATAATCTGAGTAATGTAACAGTGTTTAAAAATTGGCCAACAACTATTTGTAGTCAACTCTGTTAGCAAAATATCTCATGACCCACTAGACAAGATTTAATGAAACTTTCAGGAAAAAAAAGTCATTGAATAAATCTCTGATTAACTGGTTACTTTTTGAGCCAAGGTTTGATCAAAACAGCTAAAAGTTTGTCATTTTTGAATTTAAGACGATTTTAGTTCAAAATTCTGGCATGAAAGGCTGTGGTATTTGTATTTAATTTGAATTTTTTTCCCCATACTAAGAATTTTCTCTGTACTTAGTGCAAAAATAATAGAACTTAGCAGTTTATCCATAATTAGTAGGACACAAAACACTTACTGATGAATATGTTTAGGCCTATAATTAGTTTCAGTTGGGAGTATTTAATCCTGTGTGTGGAAAAGTTGCCTCCAAGTACTGTAAGTCACAGGTATATCTGGAGGTTGTACAAAAAGCTGTGTGAGATGATGATGTTCTGTAGTTGAACTTTTTCTTTCATTGCTTTTTAGTTTTTGAATGCAAAGGTTATCTTGAATGGAGGAAAAATATACATTTCCTCTTTTTAAGTTACAAAAAAATGAGGCCTCTTGTCTGGAAACGGGCTGCTAAAAGTTATCATCCATCACGCCGCCGTGATCCCCGCACCAAAGATAAGATGGAAGTCGAGGCAAAATTGAAGTGGCTGACTTTGTGGTAAAAACTTTAAAACAAAACGTAAAAAGATTGGGCTGTGCACCTCTCCTAATGGCTTTTTCTTCTACTTTTCACCTCTGCTGACACCACGAGTTTCATTCATCCTGCTTTTTCTTTTTCTCCTCTGATTAATCTCCATTCTTGTGCTGCATTTCATTTGAATAGTTTTACTTCTCCAGCCTTCTGCTGAGGACGACTCCCATCCAGAGAGAGCAGGAGATGATGAGTGTGCCTCGCCTAAGTGGCTGCAATCAATTGTGATTAGTGGCTGCTGCTACTTTTTGAGAGGAGCACATCAAAGTTTTATTATTGGGTGTCAGAGTGGGCGAGACGGGGTGGGGCGGGGGTAATTACACTCTTACCACCACCCTCCTCCCCACTCTATGGAAAGTCTAGGCTCTATGGCAGCAGACACCATCTAAACCCAGAATATGGCTTTGTTCCAGTCGCTTCAGGTAACAATCAAGATTTTCTTTTTCTTCCGTTTCTCTTTAATTTGCATTCAATTTTCATCCAAAAATTACAACAGTTTTAGGGTCACTCAGAAGAAGAAAAAAAAAAAACATGGAAGATTTTTGTTTTTGTTTCTTAGTTTCGAGATTAAACTTGTAAAAGGTCAAGAATATCTAAATAATGAGAAACAGGTTGAAATATTCAAAGATAAAGTTGATCCTGTTTTTGTCCTTTTTATAGCCGAGGGCTGCGGATGCATTTTTACAAGTTAAAAGCAAAAACGGCACTTTTCTCCATCCCTGCTGAAGCCTCAATCTCAACAGCAGAACTCACAGAACGTCCTGCAACCTTTCAAAATAAGAGTCTCAAATATAAAGACTAGTGTTGGCATCAAAATGCATCTAATGTCTGAAATATACAATTATTGTTTTTCTGTAAAACTTCTACTGCAGCTTAAACTTGTAGGAACTTTAAGAAGTTATTTTCAGGCTGAGTACAGCTCCAGATGTAAGTAACATTTATAGTACTAATATTTATTATGATAACGTGTTTCAAAGATAAAAAATATTCTGTTTCTTGTTGTCTTTGAGTTAGCTTCATAAAGCTGGACATTTAAAAACAAATTTGTTTTAAAAATATGTTCAAAAAGTTTTAGAAAATAGAAAATAAATTAAATTAAAAAGTATTGCACATGTGGTCCACAGGATAATAAATTGCTCATGTATTGCACATACATTTCACCAGATATGCTAAAAATATCTCCATCATTATTGTCATTATAATAAAATGTCATTAATAAAAACTACTCTAAAATATAAGATTGAGTTTCTTAATGAAAATGTCTTTTAAGAGGACATAGCTTTACTTTTCCATTTCAGTGTTTTGATTTTTGTTTCAACATTTCTTGAAATGTATTTCGACATTACTCTTAACATTTTGACTTTTTTCTTGACATCACAAATTTATTCTTGAAACTGAAAAATAAAAACAAGTATTCTTCCTCTTTTTACCCCCTCAGTGTGACAGTAATACCCTGTTGTAAAAAAAAAAAGATTGGATAAAAATAGTGGTTTAAGATGTGTTTTCATAAGTAACTCTACTCAGTTTTCTTTTCTTCCATCAGTTTCGAGAAAGGTGTTTAAATTCCAACTGCTTTTATTCTTTTTTACCCATTTAGATCAAGAACAAACACATTTTGCCAAAGTGAATCGACTTGTCATATAAAATACTCGACTATACGACCATCAGATGGAACCACATAGCAAACATAAAGCACAACAGCTCGTGTTGTAATACAGTTTTTCAAAAACTGATGGATTGGAATAAGTGTTGGAATTAAATCCACAGTATTCAGTTTTGAGGAAAAAAAGTAAAGTACCCAACAATCAAATGGAAGAATGATAAGAGCTGGATTCATTTGACATTTTTCTGATACTGTACATGATTTCGGTTTGGTTGTATTTTTTTCCCTTTAAGCTGCCTCGCTGAGTGTTTTTCCACATGAAGCCTTCAACCATCGACCTTGCTGCTCTTCGGTGGCCGGCTTACCTGCTGCTGGAGAAGCTACACATGCTGCCCCCACCTCCACAGCCGAACAAGGACACGTTTTGTGTGCGAGTCTTCTTCCCGGTCTTTTGATCCAAGCAACCATGTGGGTGTTTAGATTTGAAGATATTGCTTCAGTTAGTCACTGCAGAACTACACTTCTACACTTCTGACAAGTAGTGGAGACGGAAAAAAATAATAAGCAAAAGATTTCTACATTAAAGTTGTGAAATCCTAAGTTAAATAAAAGACCTAGCCTTCATCGAAGGAGGGCATATCGCCTGTCGCCTTTCAAGCCAGAGTTTAAGACTAAGATTTTTTTTTAAGTTAAGGAATGAGTTATAGCTGTTTTAGACAAACCTTTAAAATAACGTTATCTGCAGTCTAATGCCATATCACAAGATGTCATGCTCAGTATGCTTTATGAATGACTCGTGGCTACAACCAAACTAAATTAGGTCAATATCTGTGAAACTGAGTGAGTTACAGCAGTTTTTGTGTTTAAGGTTAATTGGCTATGGCAGCCATTTGCCTGGGCTGACTGCAGAATTATCAAATTGCGACTGAGTTCATTATTCATTTTGCTACAAGCATTTGTGAATATTTGACTTTTAGTGGGGGATAAAGTTTATTAGGATAGCAGTAGAAAAATGATTAAAATAATGTGAGTTTGAATATCTGTAATTATTACTGTTTGGAAAATAGTCAAAAACTGATGCATCTCTGTTATTTTAGGAACTAATTAAGTGAGACTGCTAAGTCAAATCAATCCCTGTAAAGCTGGTTTATTACTAAATATGGATTAGATGTTGAAAACCTAAAATATGATAATCTTATCTACACAACAGCAGCTGTTGATAATCTGTTATCAAAAACTTTCCTTAAAGCAGAAGACAGTTTGTGCAATAACGCAGCAGCTGGTTGTTTACTGGTACTGACTGAACTGAACCCAGATATTAGGAAGGTCACTGTTGCTTTGGAGCATCACCATCTGTGCACAGCTCTGTTAGTGAACACCAGTGACAACAAACTGAACTAAAGCATGGGATGCTTGTCTCTTCACTGAAGTGCTGAGGGTTAAAGTGAGCTGAAAATGACAGCTGAACATCTACAGTGATTGAGGGATTGTGGGTCGGGTCAAAGCAGGTTTACACACGTTCACTCTTGACAGGCAGTACTCGTCAGCGTGATTCAGCTGTTGCATTGTCTGGAAACAAAGGCCCTAAAAATGCTTAATCTAAGCTTTGAGATGACTCCACACCTCAGTTGTAATTCAAGCAGTTTTTGTTTGTGTTTTAGTGTTACAAGCTCTGGAGTGTCATTTTATGAATGAGTGGTATAATTTTAGTGGGCTGCGACTGCTGGAGACAACTTGGGGACTCAGAATTGCAAGAAAACTGGCAAATTTTCCTTTCAGTCTCACTAAATGTTGAGTGTTTGCAACCAAGTAACAAGCAAGCTGCGTGGACACCTCTCCAAACTTTGAACTCCCTCCCTCTTTGCACCACTACCGACTCCAGCCTTGTGCCATGCCATTTTGTGAATCTTTTCTCCATCAGTCTTTAGTTGTGTTTGGGAGATTCCAGCAGTTCTGTTTTCAGTTTTGGTTCTTCAGGTTTTATCTGGATTCCATATGTCATGTGTCCTTTAGACATTTTAGACACATAGTCCATTATATTTTGTAAAAAAAAGCCATCTTGCTGCCTGAAACATGTCCTGTAGTGCTAACGCAGTAATAACCTAAAAGCAAAGTTGGAACAGGTTTAACTCTGTTGTTTGTCTGCTGGTCTGCCTTTTGGAAGTCTCTGAGCTTTATACTCTACTAAACTCTGGGATCCTGCAATATTTTTGTATTTAAATTCCACACTGCTCCAAATTCAATCTCATATTTCTTTCTCCGAAGTTTTTGATGTTGAAACATCTGTAAACTTATAGTTTGTACAGTGGTAGAGTATTATATGGATGCTTCAAGACCATGAAAAACAAACTTTATATAAAAAATGTATAATACATAACTATAGTTTTCTTATTAGTTTACAGTCTTAACACCAGGGTTCACCACTTCTTCAAAACAACATGTTTTCTTGGTAAAATTATGCTCCCATTTATAGTATTATGGAAACATTGTGTTTGCTTTAGAGCTGGACAACCTTGTGACAGAAAAGTTGCATATTACTGATGTAACATATGGTTATTGAGCTGCAGTTATACATCCATATATCATGTTGGGCACTTCCATTGGAACTCACTTTGGATTTTCAGTCTTGTCCAAAGACAAGTTAATGTACGGAGAGGATAACCATTTTTATCTAGAGGCACAGTCACGAACGAAACCTGTAAATTCATAAGTCTGCACGTGTCTGTATGGGTTCCTCATTCATTAGCTAAAATAAACTGATGGAGAAAATCTTGAACTCAAGGCTTGATGTGGTGATGAACCAAAAGTGGGCATAAGGTGACTACCCTTTTATAAACAATCAATCTGAAAAGTAACACTGAAGTTCTTTTATACTGATCTGGACCTAGAAAACACTATGCACAAATTTTATGCTTTTCAAGACTGCATATGAACCCTACGCTGGAGTTGGCTTTAAAATAAAATGTTTTTTAGCATCAGAACCGATGCTGTACAGATAAGGTTGTTGAATGAAAAAACGGTGCAACACAAAAAACCCTATAGGTCTGATTTCAACTTGAATGAAATCGATTTAACTTGGAAAATATCACATGGAAAGCATGAACACTGCTTTATGGTATGCACAAAATGGAGCAAAAGGATGACCAACAATCAGACGTCTGAAACTAGTTTCAGAAACTTGCACAAAGTAGCCGACCTGCTTGTTTTCTATCTTGTACTCTCAGATAAAATCCAGCAGTGCGGATTCAGTCTAAGATAGCAGATGTGATACGCTGAAGGGAGCAATGTTGTTTGGAAGCTGCCTAGTGGAGGTTATGTCATAATGAAGCAGTGCAGCTGCAGCTAAGATGCCTGGAAGGGATCACAGGAGATCAAGGAGACGCTGTCAAAGGAGAACAGGTTGCCCTTGACAGCTGGCGTTGTGGGAGTCGGCTTTTCATAGGGACAGCAACAGATAAATACCAAGTTTTGTTTGGCGTATGCATGAGGGCATTCTGCAAGCGTGACCTTGTACGGCATGTTTCAGAATTCATTTGAAAGGCGACAAGTAAAGGAGGAGGTGTGAAGTTTGAAGAGGTGCCTGGTGCTTCACTTCACCAGAATCTTTGCTGAATGAATTCATGGACAGTTTCAACTTTCGAAAAAGGTCAGGACATAAAGTAGTAATTGTTGGTGTAGATTCTCATTCATCCAGGACATGGTAAATCCAAAAAAAAAGGTTAAAAAACAAAAACAACTTGATTTCTACTCTGTAGCTGAAGATGTTTGGCTGCTCATTTGAGGAGCTTTATTAATTCCTAAAAGCAGAGAGTGGAAAGGATGGAAGCTTTAACATTGAGGTCTACAGGAAACCAACCCACATGGATCAGTACCTTTTGTTTGACTCTCACCACCCACTCTCTACAGCATCAGTCCAGACATTTCCCCACAAAGACAAGGTAAGGAAAAGGAACAGGATTGCATCAAAACAGTTCTCCAAACATGGATATTCAAAATGGGCTTTTGTCAAGTCAGTAAGAAAATCTAAAAACCACCACTAAACAAAATATGGAGCAGAACAAAGACAAAAAACATCCCTTATGGTGCTGGAGTATCTGAGAAACTCAAAAGGATTTTATCCAAACAAAACATCTGGGTACATTTCAAACTCAACAGGACTCAGACAGAGGCTGGTCCATCCTAAGGTCACAAACTTCTATAATGGAGACAGTTTGTGGGAGGGCTGTAAGAGTGAGGTATCACTCTTAAAAGCTATGCAGTCTTTGCATAACCAAACCAAAACCTGTGTTGCCATCCTCTGCACAAAGTCAAGCTCGTTCGCTGTGTGGGTTGGTCTACACCAGGGCTGTCCCTTGTCTCTGACTCTGATTGTGGTGTTCAGGAACAGGATCCCATGGAGTCATTGTGAGAACAATGTCAGATTTGGGACCCCCAGGGTCTCATTTCTGTTTTTTTGCAGATGATGTGGTTCTGTTGGCATCTTCAGGCCGTGACTATAAAAAGGTGGAACGCTCCCTCTGGGTTAGATGTGAGACTTTGCACGAAGTGGAGAACTTCATGAGTGATGGGAGGACGGAGAGGTAGATGATGCCTCATCTGCAGTGGTGAGGAAGTTGCTCCGGTCTGACATGGTGAAGAAGCAGCTGAGCTGAAAGGCAAAGCTCTCGATTTACTGGCCCGTCTATGTTCCAACCCTCACCAAGGGTCATGACGTGTGGATTTTGACCAAAAGAATGAAATTCCAGATAGAAGTGACCAAAGTGAGCTTCCTCCATGGGCTCAGGCTTAGAGATAAGTTGAAGAGCTCCATCATCCAGGGAGAAGCTCGGAGCAGAGCTGCTCCTCTGCATCAAAAGGAGTCAGCTAATGTAGTTCGGCCATCTGATTAGGTTGCCTCCTGGAAGGCATATTCCACCGGGAGGAGACCCTGGGGCAGACCAAGAACTCGCTGGAGGGTTTATATATCCTCTCTGGCCTGAACTCCTTAGGATCCCCCAGGAAGAGCTGGAGTGTCACTGAGGGGAGGGATGTTCGGGTTTCCCTCCTGGACCGCGTGTCTCCAGAAATGACCATGGATGAATGTAAAAAAAAAGATGAATGAATGGATAAAATTAGGAGGTTGTGCATGGATTTGGATGAATTTTGGAATCTCACAAACAAAACTAAACACTCCAGCAGACATTATTTGTCATTTGTGACCAGGACAGTTAATATGCTCCAGTGTGTCCTCAAATGAAGTCACTCTTTGCATCATCATCAGTGTTTTGTGATATTTTTGACACACTTGACTGGATTCCTGTAAACACAACATCATTGTGCCCATGTGCACAAAATACAAAAAAAAAAAAAAGTGTGCATCATTTCAAATGATAAAGCAGGTGTTTCTATTCAAATTTTTATAAAAACACAACCAAGATGGAACTAAATTGTTGTTTAGATTTCCTGGTACTTTTAAATCATGGTTTATAAATATTAATGTAGAGAAATGTGACCATTTCATAAACACTCTGTTTTTCTTTCTCTGATCAAACACTGTGTTTTCCTTCAAATGTAAGAAAGTGCATCTTTGATTCATGCCTGGTGTGTGGGAGGAAGGTTAGATAAACAGGCTCACACAGTGGGGGGAGGAACAGAAGCAAAACAATGAACACAAGCCAAAATAGCTCCATGTCACCGTTTGTGTTTTTCAGGTAAATGAGACTGAAGTAATGTTCATGCTAGTCAGCTGACACAATTAACTTGTTCCTTTGATTAACCAGCTAAGACAATAAGCATTGTTGTGTTTTTGCATTAATTGCACTGTTTCTGGAAGTGATTACAACTGAAATAACCTTGTGTTCCTGCATCAAGGCTGATGGCAAAACAAACTGAATCCTCCACATCCTGCATTTCATGTGTTGCCAGGTTTAATCCACTGGAACATTTGGTAAAGTTTGGGGAAAAATAAAGGTTTCTCGTCACTCTTGGGGGGAAAAGAAAGAATACTTTTAATAACGTTGCCCACTGCTTTGTCTTTAGCTGCGTTACCCTGAGAAATCATGCTGTCCTAAAGCTGCAGTTGTCAGAATAATTGAATGTTGCAGATATATTCATGTGAACTTTGCTTATGCAGAATACACATACGTGAACTCTAGAATATGCTGGAAGCAAAATAAACAATATACGAGTAGCATATGTATACATTTGACCCATTTCAGGTTTAAAACATAATGTCACTGTTTCATATTGCCTAAGGTATATGGAGGTAAACATTCGGAGATTGAGAAAATTTTAAAAGCCTGAATTCTAAACAAAGACGAACATGTTCTGCTAAATCCAGCTATTTAGAACTGTGATACAATAACTGAGCAGAATAAGAATGAACACACAGCAGGTCATTAAATGTTTAAGAGAAGCAGCTCAGATCCCAAAAGTAAACTTGTTGAAAACTGAACATGCTTGGCAGAATGTGTAAACCTCACTGTTAATTTGGCTGCAAACCTGTGGGCTGACATTAAAACAGCTTCTTGAACATGCAGAGAAATAGAAGGATGTTAATGAACAACTTTAATTTTGTAACAGTTAATTTGCTTTTATGTTGTATTTGCCTACATTTATCAGTTTGAAAAAAAATTGATGGTTCATTCTTTCTTTTTAAAATTTTATTTGAAATTTAGCTTGTTGTTTTTTTAGCATAATCTTGCTGATAGGTAAACAATCCTAAATAATCTGCTGTGAGATGCTACATCAAACGCCTAATTTTACTACTGCATGCAAAATAAGATACCTGTTAATTTAAAGGCCTAGCATTCTAGGAGGAATGCATAACTCCTGGCACCTTTCATACCAGAGTTGACGAAATGACAAACTCACAACCATTATGAATAAATGTTGATGGTAATGTTATGCACAATCTCAAGCAACAGGGAGAGATCTCTCACGATCAGTTAGTGCTCAGAGAATGTGTTATGACTGACTCTTAGCTACGACCACATCAAATCTTAGCTCAATTAGTTTGAGTTATGTTTGTGAAATGCAGCAGCCATTTTGAAAAGAGATGCCTTAGATGCATGTCCAGTGATTACCCCAATGAAAGTTTCATTAGAATCCAGCGAGTGGTTCATTAAATATTTTGTGGATAGACAGGAACACATGCACACACAGACAAAAACATAATCACTCATCTTTTCCCTTTTTGCAGTGGGCGATAATAAAGACATTACTGACATTAAATTCCATAATACTTACGTCTCATGTCTCTGAAGTAAATCGTCTGTCTGTTGGGGTTGAGCAGCTGGATAACAGAGTCGTCATTGTTCTTCACCCGACAGCTGATGATTGCCATCTCTCCCTCCACCACAGCCACGTTGTCTGTCACCAAGTTTTGACTCACCACTGGAGGACAGAAAAGACGAGGATGCTTACAGTACCAGTGGGGATTTGAAAATGTAGCAAATAAATAAAATTCAAAATTTGTAGCATCATTAATATATAATCATGGACCAAAACACATAAGAAGCAAGACATTCTGAATTTTTAAAGTGGAGTTTCGTGAAATAATGAATATCTTATTGTAGATACATCTCTTTAAATAACCTTGATTTGGAAAAAGAGATTATGTCTGGATTCACAAGCTAATGGCTAGTCTGAACAAAGTCAAGAGTAAGGTGGTTTGGTGTTCTCTAAAAACACCTCCAATTTCATATAGTTGGTAACATTTTGGACACTATTTTATAAACCTTTACATCATCAGTTTTATATTTATGGCATATATGTATATCATACAATTATTTATATAGAATTCTTTGGTTATGTGCAAGTCGTGGCAGCCTGAGCTACAGTAGCTAGCAGTAGCACTTCCAGTGCAACTTTAAGTCGCACTTGACTAGTGAGGAAGTTGAAAACAGCAAAAGTCAGACATCGAGGAGTCTCCTTCATGAACACCATTTGCCAACTACTTACAGCTCAGTGAGATACCACATTAAACCATCAGAAATCCCCTTTGGCCTTGGCTCTGTTCAGATTTGCCGCCAACTTCACAGTCAAAAATGATCTCTATTTCTCCAAACAGGAGTTGTTCAGAGCTACTCACAAAAGGCAAGATTATTATGGTTTATAAGCTATCCGTAGACCCCTGCTTCAAAAGATCTGAACCTTAATGGGCATGCATTTAAGGATTGTGGTTGTCCACAGTCTCTATGTGTATTCTTGGTTTAAAAAAAAGAAAGAAAAGTCTTTAGAAAAGCTTTAGGTTGAGAAAAATTGGTAACAGCCACCATCGGTCATTGACTGTCTCTTAGATTGCTGTACTTGCTTGTTTTTCAAACAATATCTCTGCCCACAGAAAGAAACATGGAGTTTTTCCAGCTGTGTGTTGTTAAGATTTGAAAAACTACAGTAATAACATCTCTGACTTTGCTTTGGGGTAACATCTATTGTTGTAGCCGATGGTAAGCCTTTAGTGGCTTTGGCTCATTTTAAATGATGAGTACAAACCCAACACTGGGCAGCTTGCCAGCGGTGGCTGCTGGTCATGTTGGTCCCCAACGTAGGATTTCCATGTGGTGAGATTCACAAGCACTTGCACACACACAGAGAATGCTCAAGGCTAAATAAAATTATGGACAAACAGGGAGTCAAAGAAGGAAATCAGTGAATTGTATCTGAATTGTTTATGCTTACTATTGTGTCAAAGTAGAGAAAAACAACAAACTACTAAATTAGTTAAGGGGAAAAAAAAGTTCCTGAGGATCTGAAAGGACACACACTGTGGATGTCACTATTCCTCCCAGCAGCTTGTCAGCATTTATAAATAAAATCCTCAGCAGTGACCCAACTTATTAATTATAAACCAGCATAACGGCTAGCCAAAAACATCCAATTACAGATACTGTTATATTTACCAAATTAGGTTTTTTAATTGGATCATGAGAATGCTGCACTGGTTTTTTATTTAAAAAAGGCCAAAGTGACATAAGCAGAGTACTTTATAATGTATCAAATTTAGTGAACTTCATAATTATTATTTCAGGAAAAACCTGCTTTTGAATATTTTAACAATAATTTATAACCAAAACATGCCAGGATGGAAAACACGTTTATTAAAATTAAACAGTTTAATAGTAAAACTTTCAAGTCTTTTTCTGCTGCTTCCAGAGTAAACCTTATAAAAAGGAAGACAAACTTCAGACTGAGGAGTCTATTTTTTTATAGCAAATTCTACAAAAGCCCCAGTTCATTACAGAAAATGAGCAAACACTTTAAAAATCTAATTGCACCCTCAACATTGCCCGGTTGCCTAAGATACTCCAGATACTAAGATACTGCTTTCTTTGGCCAATAATAACACCAAAGCCGGTGTGTTTAAATGACAACGTACTCTCACAAACCACCTGAAAATGTTTGCACTTCAAGAGCTCCATTGACAACCCTCAATCAGCAACAGTTGTGAAATAAAAACCTCTGAAACCTGCCATCCACTCTGATCTGCACAGATATACCAAAATCCATCTGAAAGTGAACAGTCAACCTTGGTTATAGCTGAAATGTTTGATGCAATCGAGCATTGCACTAACTGGCAACCGAGCTCCATGATTGATGTTTATCAACTGCTTGCAAACTGTCATCACACACACACACTTTACACTTTTTCCTCAGCGCAGTTAACTCACAGTAATGCGTTTAACCACCTCTAGTACTCCCCTCTTCATACCAGTTTGAGTATCACAAATGACTACAGTCAACCCAATGGAAAAGACTATAGATATTTTACAGGAAAGAGGCACAGAATATGATAACACTTTTCCCAACATAAGCTAAATACCAAAATGCCTAACTGAAATATTGTGCAGTGTATGTTAGTGGAAACCAGCCCTATCTGCATTAAGGCTAAGCTTTGATTTGTCTCATCAGAACAGCTGGATACATTACAAACAGGCAGTTACCAGCAATAGGTAAGGTTTATTCTATGTTCAATTTGTACCCGGAAGTCAGGAATTCCAAGTTCCAAGTAAAAAAAGAAATCAACTGGAGCGCACCTCCCTCAAAGTCAAAATTTTAACTTTGAAAGTCAAAGATTACAGACCAGCCCTGCCCTCAAAATCAAGTATGGCTGACTTGTACATAAAAAGTTGTGAAGCTTCAGCAATATTTTCTTTCCCTTTTTGGCAGTTTGCATCTCAGTTGCATTCATAATATTTTACCACCACCAATGGTGGTTCAAGAAGCCAACTGCTAAAAGGCACAGAATGCAGAGAAATCCATTGTTATCAGCTTGTATTGCTAATAGTAGTTAGCCTGGTCACTGAACATAAACACTAGCAAAACCTACTAGATTTCTGAGTTGCAACTGGAACAGGGTAAAGTGAGAATTGATGTCATTCCCAGATTCGAGTTCCAATTTCAGAGGTAAATAGAATAAAGCAATACAGCACTTGAAGCAAAAAGATGACCTTTAACTTTGTGTGTTCATCGTAATGTAAAGGTTTGGTTTTGTGAATATCACATACACAGGTTATTACAACTAGATACAGCATGGATATGTGTCACCCTTTAGATCAGAATCTGTTGTACAATGCACCTACAAGCACAAAATTATGAAAAAGAAGGTATTTAATTGATATAGATTCCAAACCTAAAAATAAACCCACAGTTAAATCAGTTACTTAAAGCCGTTGCATCCAAATTGTTAACAGATTATTTATTACCATACATTGCCCAGCTGAGGTGTAAGGTCACCCACCCATCAGCCACCCAATTCAGTATGTGATAGTAACTTTTCTTAAGATAGTGAGCCCCACACTGTCCCTGATGCATTCATTTAAAAAGTGTGTGGATAATAGAGAAAAGCATATAAACTGCAACATGAATGCATGAATTTTACTTGCACCATAAAGTGGTTTGAGTGGTAAACAAGACTATAAAAACATAAATGCAGTTGTTTGCCATCGCACAGTGAGACACATGAGGTGAGCTGCAGAAACACTTTTTAGGATGATAAAGCTGAACATTATTATGATCAAAACCAGTGATTGTCTGTTTGGGCGTCTTCCATCCATCTGTGACGCTACAGAATAAAAGCGTTTTTTTTTAAGAGCTGAGCTGAAAACATTAATACTTACTGCATGATTGAAGGTCATGTGCAACAACTGTAAGTGTATTATTGTATATAGACACTATTTATATCAGTGTATGGAACTTTGAGAAAAAGCACATTAACTGGTAAACATCTTTTATACACCACTATTTACTTTAACACCTCTATTTATGTTATCAACATCCAAGCCAATTATAGAGCATTTTTAAACTGATGTGTCATTTACAGATTTCTTGTGTGTGCTCATGCAATGATTGGCATTAATGGAGAGTTTGCAAGCATATAGTCTTCTTAAGCTAAAAAAACATAGCAAGACTTGAATTTTTTTCCACTATGGCCTGTTGTACTAGATAAAACAATAATCCTCATATGTTTGATCAGGCAATTTTCAGACTGACAGTATGCAATCTGAGACCAATATTGTATACACAGTCCGGGTCGTTGATGTTAAGTAGATGGGATTGCAAGCCAATTCAGTCTCTGCGGCCCAATACTGCTTTTGATTAGTTTTAATTTAATTTAATAAGGGATCATATTGCAGCAGCATCCCACCTAATAAACATGACAGCAATCATAAACAGGTGGACTGGAATGAGGCTACAACTTACTAAAGGGGGGTGGAGGTTGTCAAATATTACTTTATAATTAGAGAATTTAATGAAATGATGCTGCTTCGTGTTAATACATCACAGTAAATAGACAGGTAGAAGAGGATAAACAAATGTAGGCCACCAGTATTGGTCCAGCAGAATACAACACAGACAGCATGTTTGCTTTTCAAAGGAAGTATAAAGAGACCATCTCTATGAGATTTTTGTAATCCCATATTTTGCTTTTTCCTTACATGGTAATGATTAATGACCAGTATTGCTTGAAGGAATGCATATCGCCCATCTGCTTCCTTGCCGAGTTTCAGATCAGCTTAGAGAAAAAGTTTAAGCAATTTCATTCAAACTTTAAATAAAATTGGGCACGATGTCACGCAATATTGAGATATCTTGTATGATTTATTAGTGCTTGGAGTATGTATTGTCTCTGTGTTAGCAAAGATTTATTAGCAGTGGTGTCAATCTTGAATTGGGTTGACTCCAATAGTTAATCAGTTATAGATTCATTGGCGCTTGATCAATGAAGCAGGAGGAGTACCTGCTCCCCAGGTTTATAAAAGTAGGGGTGCGAGCTTGTGTTTTTGAACCACCATTTCCTGCCTTCAAACCATGCTTGTATGCAGGTGTGGGAGACCCAATGTGAGCATTTATTTAGCCGAAGAAACATCTAGGCTAATAATCGACTTTATATGGCCTAAAAAGTAAAGGTTTTGTAAATGCACACTTTGGTGTCAAATATGCATTTAGCCTTGGTTTGTTTATTTTATAGGAAAAAGAAGTGGGAAAGGGGATCATAAAAACAGAATATCAGATACTTTCCTAAAGAGGCTAAAAAGGCAAACGTAAGAAAAAGAAACTGAACTTGGAAACAGCTTCTTATCTGCATGTCTTAGTTGTCAAACACTTCCAAATATCTTAGCCGTTAAGAAGACAAGCAGGAAGAAAAAACTGCATCATCTGATGCTGACAGATAAGGATGGACAGCTTAACAAATGAGATTCAGATCTGCGTGCCTTGGTGGCCCGTACGCAGCCCCAACTAAATGAACCTTAGTGTCTTTGATATTCAAGACGGAACCTTGCTTTTCAAAGATGTGCAGAGGTGGGCGGCAGTGTGGGCTCCTGGTTATGATAATACGCTTATATACAACAAAATGCATTTCAAGGCATCCACTGAAGGTTACAAGGCAGCAGCGGGGCGCCGCAAGGTGTCTGCTGAGCTGCGTCTTCAGCTAGCGGAGGAGAGAGGAAGGACTTTAAATGAGGCTGCCTCTGCTGTTGTTTAATTGTTCCTGTTGTGCAAAATAAACAAGTCTGACATGCTGGGAGGTGGGACGGGGGGTGGTGGAGGAGCTTTGCACTAATTAATGGCCAACACCACCATGTGCTGTGGCCGCCCAGGATGCTGTCAGGGAGCTTCAGAAAAAAGCACCGCTGCCATCCCAGCAGGCAAGGGCTGTTTAAATCTGAAACATCAAAATGAAAATTCTTTTCAAATGAAGTTTTCTGCTGGGTCAAAGGTAGCTCTGATCTCTAATCTTGGTTTAGGACACTTAAATAAACAAAGTTTAAAATTTAATATAATGAATACCTCCTTAGCCATCTTTTATAAACCTTTTGTTTGAGGTTTTCCAAACTGCTGTCAAAGTTTAAAACCTTTTTAATGACAGTTTCACAAACTACTTTGAAACAATGTTAATATTTTATTATTGCTTGCGGATCATGTCTGTGTCAGTGTGTGTGTTCATTTGTCTGTACTGTTAGCAAAATATCTCATGAATCAGATTTTCTTGAAAGTTTCAGGAAGTAGTCATTGGCTTGATTGACTTTTGGACTCAACCCAATTCAAGATGGCTGCCACAGCAATGCAACTTTTGTAAACATAAATGGCTATAACTCAATTAATTTTAAAGATACTAAGCTAAAAATTGGTGTGGTCGTAGCTGAGAGTCATTCACAACACTTACTCCAAGCTCTGACCGATCATCACTTGAGACTGACGTTACATTTTCAAGGTTTGACCAAAATGGCTACAAGTCTGTCAATTCTCATCAGATCTTTAAAGAAGTTGTCGAGGCCTTTAATTAAATACATATTTTCTCTTTAAAATGAGAAGTTTTTAATGTATTAGTGAACACACAGCCACAGCCAACACTTGCAGAAAAAGTGGGACAAACATTATTTAAATAAGTCATTATTTTGATTTCAAATATTGGCTCAAAATAAATGAAAACTTGAAAAATATATATTTCTTTCTTTTTAGACATCCATCACTGACCGTCTTGCTCTTGCTTGTATTAGAGCCTTATCTTAGTCAGGTGTGATGGGAATAAAAAACAAACAAAAAAAAAAAGACCAAAAACCCTTTTTATCATTTCTCAAACAAATCATCACACTTGCCAAAAACAGATTTACTAAGGGCAAGAATATTGTTTTCTCAAATTCAAAGTTTCAAATTTAACCCTTCAGTAAAAGTTAGTACATTCAGTTACTGCTTACAGCTCAGTAACAAGCCTGATTAAAACAGGGAGGGAAGGATAGTTGCAGTAGCTGCTAATCTGAACCGCTATTAATTCACATTCTACAAAAATTTAAATCTATCATGTCATTTTCTTCTATAAGAAATACTCTGAAGTGAATTTATATACAGAGACAATCCACACAATCCAGCCCATCTTTGTCTGTTGATCAGAGGAAAGAGAACCACAGTCCAACAGTATAACCTCAGCCAACAGTTAGGAGCAGAATATCAAACGTAGATTTTAAAACCCAAACGTAAGAGTCGTCATGGAAAGTTAGGGTGGACATGACTCCGTCTCCTAACTGTTAGTATTCAGTGAAGCTTTGAGCACGTCTTTCCCATGAAATATGAGGAGTAGGACTGGCTGGAAACTGGGAGTAAGAAAAATCTGCATAAATCTTTAACAAGAAGCTCTTCAATAAATTGGCAGGAAAAGGCAAAAATCAGTGCTTTACTGATTAGATATATTCAGGCTTTGCAGTAAAAAAAAAAAAGAAAAAAGAATCAAAACAGATGCTGAAAAATATTTGATTATTGGATGGCCATAAAATGGCTGGACAATTACTGTTTAATGATAGTGATAAGACACTTTATGGTGAACATTTTGACTCCTGGTGAAAATTTTGCCCATTTTCTTGCAATTCCAAGTTGCCATCAAGTTACCAATAATTGCAGCCCAGTGAGATACCACCTTTACTGCAGACAAACCAATTTATTGGTCCATCCATTGTTCTTTTCTAAGATAACTGAATTCCATTGTTCCCACTAAAAACAAATACACATGCAAAAAAACTAAAGTGATAAACTAGATTCAGTTTCAGTTTTGTCATTTATTTTTAGATACTATTTAAAAAGTCCTAATTCCAGACTAGCCTCGCATCTTTTACATCGGCTTGTGTGTATTGGTGAACAATCTTTTGTGAGGAACCAAAAACCTACGTCTTTACGTTGTTATGTTGCAGATACAACCACAAATACATTCATGTCCTGAGCTAGAACCATATCTGAAGCAGCAGCTGCGGCAACCACAGCCAGTGAGAGCAGTTAGGAGCTACAAATTTGGCAAAGATCTGGATTTTGAGTAATGGGAATAAATTTTTAATGTCACATCATCCATCTTTACTGAGACGTCCTTTGCTTGTTTCCCTAACCCTGCAGTGGTTATGGCTATGCTTTATGCTTTTATTGTTCTGTTAGGAAACTTTGTTGGGTTCTGGCATTCATGTTGATGTTTCTGCGATATATATATATATATATATATATATATATATATATATATAGAACTCAACATACAGAAATGAAGCAGCCTCAGCAAAAACTCTGGAGCAGGAGAATCAAACCAAGCAACAACAGGATGTACACAGGACCCAAAACATCTGCGGCACGAATCTCACCACAGCAACTTTAGTCCTTTTTAATTCGTACTTTACGATTATAAATATTCTTTGTGAACTGCCATGAGCATAAAACGGCCAATAGTTTGACAAATACAAAAAGACTGGGTTAAAATAGTCAAAATGAATCCTTTAAATTTTATCCAGTGGGTGTAAAATTTTAGCCTTTGGCCAATCACATAAAAAAATTGAAAATACCATTTCTAGATTCAAGTTGTCAGTCGACAACACTCCACACTGTGCTGTACAAAGCTGGCCTGGGGCCCAAAAATCACTAAAACTGCAATGAAAAAAAAAAAGAAATAGTATTTGCCTGAATGAGAAACTGCTTTCCATCTGATTCAGTCAAAAATGTATGCATGCTAAGGTAGGTCGCACAGATGGTCACTATGACCAAGGTGGCCATTTTCAGCTGGAAATCAAACTCGCTGTGGTGAAAATATCGAACTGCAATGACACACAACTGTGGACATTTTTAATCAATTCTCCTGCCTTGGCTTGTAGGTTCTGTTCCCTTCACATTACACTTTAAATAATTTCAAATATTATTTTAGAAATCACTCTACTGATCCATCTTCTCCTCATTCTTTCCCTTCTGGTGGTGATATAAGAATTGTTAGCATTGGTTGTTGCATTTTTAAAATTAGATTTGCTGTTAATCATGCTCTGTCACATTCAGAAACATGATGCAGTAATCTTTTTTAAATTCATGTATGTAACTGTTGTATGTTTCTTTGGTCTTTGCACAGATTACGATCCCTACAACCAATAGAGAGAATTTAATTTCCTTCTGACATTTCAGAGGACATGCGTATCTTAGTGCATGCTTCATGCTTGGTGAACAATGCACAATCATTTTCTCCTTTTTTCTTGGTGGTGCTCCTGCTGATATGACAAGTCTGTGTGTGTTGGGCCAGAGTCACATGTACCCGGGTGTGCTTCGGCGGAAAACACACAAAGAATGAACGTGACTGTGTTTTGAACATGTCTGATTGAAGCGAGTTTTGTTTTCAAAATGCTTTCAAATGTGTTTGCGAGCACGTCTGACATCTATGATTTCTCTTGTGTACTACCTGTCAAAACTCACTGTAATAACGGGTGTGGATCCAACACGGTAATGTGGAGACGATATAGAAAAAAGCACCACAGGAGTGTTTAAAAGTGAGATTTGTGTTCATAAACATATGCAGGGAAAACACAGTCAAAAGAACACAAGTTTGGAACAAAACCTCAGATTAGCTTCATTCGTTTAAGAGAAAAAAGTTCATTTTTGTGCAATGAGATACTGATTATTAGTTATAATATTTAGGCTCCAAATATTTAGGTGAGTCTTATGTAACACAGTTAGCCTAATCTATATTTTGCACTTTCTCGCTGAGGTGTGTCTCAATTCGATTTGTGATATAGGGGAGAGAGTGAAGTGGTAGGGCTATCTGGTCCTACGGAAAGAGATTTTTTTAGGGTAGGAGTTTGCAAATGGTAGACCGTGGTCTGGATTTGAACCCAACTTAAGGCTCATCTGGACCCAGATCAGTTATTTACATAATTCGTTTTAGGCAAGACACAGCTTTTTCTCAAATTTATAGTAACTCATTTTAAGCAGCACATCTTTTCTAGCATTTATGGTAATTCATTTTAGGAGGTAGAACTTTTCAAGCTTTTACGGGAATTCCCACATCTGGCCTGTGGTTTTCCTGTGCTTAATCTGCCAGCCCACGGAAAGGCACAGGCCTGAAAAAACAAATAAATAAAAAAATCGTGAGTGGGTAAACTCTGTTTGGATGTCACTTAAAGGAAATTTTGAGTATTTTATCTGTACAAAATTCTATCAAGAACCACAATGTTTGGTTTGATGCTATTCCTCTGCATTACATTTAGTATTGTGGTCCTTCTTACTTAAGAAGCATAAAAAAGTGTTTTTTTTATATGTTTATTGTGCATCTCTAACAAGCTTGATAACAATGCACAACAGATTGGAACTCCTGCAGCATCTGTGAACATCAAATAAATTAGTGACAATGGAGGACAAGTTTTGTAAGGAAATATTTGACCATAAACCCTTGTCATTTAAAATAAGGAGCCAAGGAGACACTCAAAATCTAGGTACAACACTCAGAAATGGGATTTAGCCTCAAAGTTTTACACAATTTGTCTAAAATGCACAACTGACCTCTTCTTTATGAAGCCAAATTGGTAGAAGATTAAACAGTAGCTTCATTCCCCACCCCCTCACTGTTTTACCATTTGGAGCCACAGGCATTATGATGCCTGACTTCGGCTTATACTAATACAAAAATAGAAAGCACAAAAGACATTAAAGTCTCTTTGTATTCTAAGTTCACATGGACAGACACATGCGCCATTTACAGCACAGCTGAAATACCAATGAGACGTTTGTATTTTGCAGCAATAAATCCATTTTAAACATGCAAACCTTATAAGTTTCCAGCAATCAAAGTATTTAAACATTTTGTGGAAAAAAAAAGGTCAAAGACAATTTTCAAGAGCACTAAGTCTTAACTCTATAAACCATTATGAGGCTCATGTTACCATAAGAGTGGCTATAAATGACGTTAATGGCCATCTTCCAAGCAAGCTCTCAGTGATGGGAAAGAAGAAAGTGTTTTTGTCCTCTGTGCTCTCAATGCCAGCAAGTCAAAATTGACGAGCCAGAAAACAAGCAAAGAAACAGTTGGGCTGCGCAGCTACGCTCAGTAAGGAGAAGAAAGGCAATCAACTGAAAAATTAGTCCTAAAGCTTTTAGTTTCTTTAAGCTAAATGGCGCTAACTATCCATGAATCAACAGATGTCAACAATATAACAGTCGTCTTGTTCTGGCATTTTATTATCTAGATAATTTTGAGCACGTCTAAAAAAATCTTTTTAATACTTGCTGAAAAAGTTTAAACTAATTAATTTACCCTTTAAGATTCGTTTCAGGGAAGCAGAGAGAGCTGAATTCGGGGCGTGTCATTTTAACCACCACGTCCTCGGTGAATGCTGTGTAAGCGCACTGAGTGACAGCAGGAAGCAGCCAAGAAAAAGGTCAAGATCCTTGTTCAGCCAGACCATATCTAACACTGAAATCCCTCTTGGCCAGGATTTGAAGGAGGCAGTTCAGTTAATCTGTGTGTAGACTGTGGCTGTGCAGAGGCAAGTTCAAAGACACGTCACACACAGTTTATGGGAGATGATCCCACTGGTCAGTTTAGTGTTCAGACCGTACCATCACAGAGCAGCTGCTTCTTGTTAACAATATGAAACAGTCACATAAGAAGTCATTAATCATGAGAAATTAAATCAGAGCTACATTTTATGCTCTCTCAGACTTTCTTTTTATTATTTCCAGCATTTACTTGTGTACGATTTAAATGTTTCCATTGACTAATGGCATAGGCATTCAGAAACTTCTCTTTTTCTGTTACTGATGTTTTGAATATCTTTTTTAATGTATATGAGCTCTACGAAGCAGTAAATGGTTTCACTTTGCCTCCAGCATGAATGTTAGACATTTTGTCTCTAAGATTAAAAAGCTGAAGTTGATCAAACTCATAAACCTAACTGGAGTCAGTTTCATCTTAACAAGCATTAAAGAGGTGAATAAATATTTTTCACACTGGCACATCACACAATTGTGCAAGATTTAAAGCCGTTTGTTGTACATCTATATCAGCATCTTGGATATACGGGTAAGTACCAAACCAAAGCAAGAAACACTAATAAATCATTGCAAATGTTTAGGATTTTAATCTACTAAGGAAACAAAAAGTATATTATTCGGGAAAGTATAAATGTTCTTGGCTAATAAAAGGTTGTTAAGCCCCAAACAGTTATTTTTCCCTTTCTCAACAAGACCAAAAATGTCACATTTAACAAAGAAACACCTTTCATGAGTCGTTACCTTACATTCTAGTCTCATCAACCGCAACCAGATTGTCCAAAATACCGTTGAAAATTGTACAGTGTATTTATCTCTATTACTCAGCAAATCTCATATTTTAAATCATCCCAAGTGGTGTTCTGGCTTTCTACAGAGTAAAGAACATAAATGCATCTGATCATTGCTGAAATGTTCCTGTATCAATTATCATACAGAAAATAGAAGCAGGTTGGAAGTTGATTTTCCAAACCTAATAAACAATTAAACTCCTTAGACTGCGAACCCTTCATGACAAATATATAAGTTTCCTGCCCAGATGCTGCTCACACCTGACTAAATGCTATTAATAATAATATTATGAACAATAACAAATAAAGCAAACCTAAATGCAGGATGTTTTTAAATTAAACCACAACACTGCACATAAAATTCCAAGTTCTAAACTGCCATGAATAAAAGCATTTGCTAAATAAATGTAACAACTGAGTATGGTTAAAGCTGATTTGCGATAAAAATTATGATTTAGAATTTTTAAAAAATGGTGAAAAGGGGCATACAAGTCACTTACATAATAACAGTGTAATAATACACAAAGCACCTCATGTATTTTCTTCTAAAAGGTTATGTGAACATTTGACAGTAGACCTGTCACTTTAACAGCTGCCAATGCTGTTTGAGTGCTTGACAGTGCATCATTTACCCATGTAATCCACAAAAGACTAAAGTTTAAGCTGAAGACAGCAGAAAGAGCTTTTGAAAATCACTCAGTTGTAAAATGATGCATCTGAGTGAATTGTTAAAAATTGCCTCGCTTCAAAGAAATAGAAAAAAAAAAAAGAGAATATTTTACACAAAGACACAGATTTAAAACAGATACAGTTCGATTATGCCAAACTCTTAAATTCTACTCAGTCGTGCATGTGGAATGAAATACTAAATATGTGATCAACACTGCCACCATAATGACTCTCTACACCTCCCACCTACTCACACAGTTACACAATCTCCTACTGGCACTTAGTAGAAAACTGGATTTGTGACACATTATTAAAGAACCGGGTGCAAAAAGCTTTGAGGGGGTTACACGCTTTGCAGAAAGTATCTAAGCAGCTTTTGCACTTCCACTGTTGCTGTACACTGAAAATGATGTTTCCAAAAAAATTAAATAAATATCAGTCTGTAGACTTCCTTTGAGAGCCAACTTTCACATGATTTGTCTTCTTTATTTAAAAAAATGGATTTACTTTGCAAGCAGAATTTATTATTTTGACCTATTAAAACACCTAAAAGCAGATATAAACTTGTTTTATCGATCTGCTACATTCACATTGTTTTATTAGATAATATGGGTAGCTGCTCCGCCTGCAGTCAACATGTCCATGGGTTTATTACAGGAGCACTGAATGCAAATGAGTCTTTGGGAAAAAAAATAGGCTAAATGAGTGATTATTAATGAATATGCAGCAGCTGTTACAAAATACCTCTTTCGGTGTTGTTTTAGTGACTAACACGGATTTTCAGAGCAGATCAACGTGGGCTTTATAAAGCAATAAATCCAGACTGACAGCACCTCCCTGTTTCCATTCAGAGTCTGATAACTGCCCTGATTCTAAGAGATGTTGGACAAAATCTGGTCATTCATGCGACTCCGAGCAACAAATTTCAACAGTGATCCCAAGAGCTGCATCATTTCGCTTTGGTCAGCAAATGTTTCCTCACGACTGATCTACTTCAGAATTCTCGCTGTATTTTTGTCTCCTTATTTAGATTTTTGTTAGCTTGCTAACTTCAGCTGCCACTTTTACCTTTAGCTACTGCTTCATTAAGCTATGGTTTAGCTACATTTAGGTTTTTTAACAACTGTTTAATACTTTTATCTTTGAGCTACTGTTTTTACATTTTTACCTTCAAACTATAAGTTTAGGATTAAGTTTAGCAAATGTTTAGTTTTTAGTTATGGTATGCTATTTTTAGCTTTTAGCTACAGCTTTGCTAATTTTAGCGCTTTGCTACAGTTTTGCTAAATAAGGCCTTTAGCCAGGGTTTTGCTAATTTGAGCTAATAGCTACTATTTGTTAATTTTAGTTTTGTTAATGTAAAGTTTTAGCTACCGTTTTACTCTTTTTAAATGTTAAGGTAAAGTTTTGCTAACTTTAGTTTTTTGCAAATCTTTTCTTGTTTTCATCATGTATTTTTCTTCATTAACTTTTGAACAAGTCTATATTCCAGTTAAAAATTCCTCATTGGTATTTTCTGCTCCTAAAAAAGGCTGGCACTAAAATAGAAACACATCTTCTTGAAGCTGGTCTAGTGGTTTTTAATGTACAGGTTAAAAACACAAAAGATGTAAAAATTCACAAGAGTTTGCTTGTTAAATTCTGAAATGTTATCAATGTGGTGGCACCATATCGAAGGCCATTGGCAACCAAATATACTGACTCGTCCACTAGTTCTCAAAAGCATAAAACAAAATAAATCACCTTCCAAAGACCATAAATACTCATATCAAATTCCAGGGCAAACTGTAGCTATGATGAGGTGTAAAATGGTCAATAAAATGAAAGACCATCACAATTTTTATTGATTTAGAGAAGGAAGATTTAT
The DNA here is from genome assembly GCF_001649575.2 of Kryptolebias marmoratus. NCBI lineage: Eukaryota > Metazoa > Chordata > Actinopteri > Cyprinodontiformes > Rivulidae > Kryptolebias > Kryptolebias marmoratus. Next base: position 3,805,519 of record NC_051442.1, read on the forward strand.
ATTAGCTGTTCCGCTGAGTTGATTTTAATTACAGTAAATCTGTCATCAATTCCAGCTAAATTATATGGTACAAGAGCTGATGATGCAGTGAGCTTCATCATCACTTGCACCTTGTAATTTAGAGCCGAAGGAACAAGATAAGCTTGTGTTATTCACCCTGGTATAGTTTCCATAGATTTTAGGCTAATGCTCCCTCAGCTGCTTTTCAGGCTCATTTACATGCGCTTCCAGTCACCAAAGGCCACCTAATATCAAGAGCACATCAAATACTTGTTTGAAATGCAGAGGGGACAAAAGCAGCTCAAAAGGCTTTGCAATAAAAGTCTCCTGATACATTAGGAAAGGTTTTGATCATGTCTTTAATAATACTTGGGAGGAAGGTTCCACAAAACTTCAAATCCAACCTCATAATTAAATTTGTAATGTTAAATCATTGCTTCTGAAAGCAGAGTTAAGTTACATTTAAACACTAAAACTTCATCTGATTTGGATCAAAGATGTATCACATTGTTTTGAATGGTTACAAGAATAGTTAGACTTCTTAGTCCTAAAAAAAAAAAAAAAGGTTAATTAATCATTAAAACAGCAGCGTAACAGTCAGTTTTGCACATATTTAAATTAACTAAATTCATTTTATTCTAAAGTCAGCCAAAGGGGTCTGGAAACTGTTCAAGTACTATCTGACAGTGGGCGGGAGGCAGGGAACCAGATAACATGCGTGTTTTTGGACTGTGGGAGGATTCTAAAGCACCCAGAAAAATAAAACAGCACAGACACATTTAGAACAAACAGCAGGTTCAAACATAGAAACTTGTTGCCTCAAGCCAGTATGGATGATTGTGCGCCAACCATTCCTACAAGTTGGAATAAATGTAGGTACAGAATGTAAGTTTAGGACAAATTACTTTATATCTTAAAGCCATGGTAAAGAAATTATTTTACGACTATTTATAGTCATACTTGAGCTAATATTTGACAAAGTTTAGGTTAAATTTGAGCTTTTTCTCTCTCATTTCAAAAAAAGTTTTGGTTTCTTTATATCTTATTCCATAAAGAGCAGACCTGACAATAAAGAGGACAAAAGATGATTAGTAACCATTCATTTCATTTCTTTAACTACTAGATCCTGTGCATGGCGTCTAACTTCAGCAATCATTGAGCAAGATGTGAGATGCACCCTGGTTAGGTCCACCACATGGCCACATAGTCGAACAACCATTCAAGCTCACACTCACTCCTAGGGCCAATTTAGAGTCACCAGTTAACCTAACATGATTCTGGACTGTGGGAAGAAACCAGAGTATCCAGAGTAAAACCACTCCTGCATGGGGAGAACATGCAAACTTCAGGCAAAAAGGCCCCAGCCAGGGGTCAAACCCAAGACCTTCTTGCTGAACAGCAGCAGTTTTCACAAAGGGGTCTCCACAAAGTCTCGAAACATTTGCAGAGGTGCTCAGTTTCCTCACTTGAACTACAGGGGTGCACAATCTTGTTGCTTAAGTTTTGAACACGTTCAAAAGATTTGTGCAACAATGGTTCTCTCAAAACAGTTAGAGAAGATGCGGGAATCTCAGATTTTGTTGCAGGCATCTCCAACCCATCTCAAGAGTGCTGGGGCTGTATTTTTGACACCTGACAGGAGCTCTCCAAGGTCTGAAAACCAGACCAATGACCAAAATTATTTTAATAATAAAAACCAATCCAAATCTTTATTTCTGAAGTGTAGTAGGAGATTACACCATTAAAGTGGGGGCGAAAAGCTAAGGTGGGTACAAGCAAATTAAGGCGGGGATGATTTGAGCTGGTTTTCACAAGTTGTCCAATGCAAATGCAGCAAAAAGACAGCTGCTGGCACTGATAAACACAGTTAACTAATTATATGCTCAATTTTAGTATCAATTAATATCTGACTTTCCTTTTTTTCCCTTGTAGTTTCAATGAATTATCTCTGGAATTAAACTTCTTTGATTCACACTCATTGACAGAACAGCTATACATAAACCAGGTGCATCATTTAAAATAAACTTTTCCACAAATAAACATCTGAAACATGCCTTCAACCCTCTTACTTTCATCTCCATCTCACTTCCCTTCTGCCTTTCATGCCCCTTTGTGCTCACAGGAGGCAGAGGGGAGGCATTGTACCGGAATCAAATAAAGAAATTGAGAAGTAAACAGAGGAGTGGAGCGAGAGGCGGGGAGGGCAGCGGGTAGGGATGGATGGAATGTGGCTCTTCGCTGGTGTCGCTAATGATGAGGAAAATGGAGGGTCATGTGGGAGCTGGATGGAGGGAGAGGGAGTTGTAGTAGAATAAAAAGTTGAGATCACTCGAGTGGTGGGCGGATGCTCCGTGTGTTTTCCATCTACATGTTCAAGTCGCGTGCGCCAACACGTGTTTGTATTATACAGCGGCAGTACGTGCCTTTATTCATGTGAGTCAAGCCAGGTTATACATGAGTGAGAGTGTGTGTGTGTGTGTGTGTGTGTGTGTGTTTGTAAGTGTGCAATGTGCACGTAGGAGTGGAGGGGGTGGCAGCCAAGTGATTAATGCGTCAGAGAGGCAGCTGTGGTCTGGGCTCACTCGTTTGGAAATATCTTTCCAAAAGAAAGACAGAAAGGAAGAGCACAGGGGAAAGTGTGTGTGTGTGTGTGTGTGTGTTTGGGGGTGCATCTTCTGCCAGATAAACAAAAGTAAGCAGGGAGTGTTTACTGGGGTCAATGAAAGGAAGAGAATTACTGTACTGGGGAGGGGAGGAGAGAGCACTGCAGCATTCCTCTGTCTTCCATCATTCATTAACGTCTCCTTTAAGCTTCAGAGCATGTTCATCCAGTCAAGATTTTGTCAGTTTTGGACTAAAATTAAATATATTTTACTTAATCAAAACCTTAAAATTAAATCACAACTTGTTAACTTTTTGTTCATAATAAGAGAGGAGCATTAGGACAATTTTTCCTGGAATATGTCAGCTACTTGGTCAAATTTAGCAGTTTCACCGAGATCGTTCAGCATAAATTGCCTGTAATGTTTCAGACAATCCTGCCACATTAGCCAACAGCTGTAACAGGCTGCGTTTTGTACAAATCAACTTCCCTTCTCTCTGGCAGATTATGAAATCTGAAACAAGTCCAAACCTTATTAAAGCCATAATTAAACCTGGAGCCTGTAATATTACCCAAAGTTCCTTCGAAAATGATAACTCAGAGACGCTGAAGCGATTCAAGAGACCCAGTTTTGTTTTACTTTGTTAATCATTTCATCAATAACGTGAATCTCTAATGACTGAATTCATCCAACAAATATTTCAGGGCAGTTGTTACAGATGTATTCTACTGAACTTTTCTGAAGGAATTAATGACATCTACAGCTGATTAACTTTTAGAGTCAACGATTCAATATGGTTGCCACAGCATAGCAATATATATAAATCAGTCAGTTTTACAGATTTGGAGCTAAAATTTAGCTTGTAAATAGCTAAGACTGACTCCCAACTGATACTCTGATCACATAATATCTGTGTTTAAAACTATTGGAATCAACTCTGTTTAATGTTAGCAAAATACTTCATGAACCACTGAACAGATTTGGATGAAACTGACATCTACAACTGATTAATTTTCTGGAGTCAGTGCAATTTAAGATGGCCACCACAGATAATTGACACAAAAATGGCCATACCTCAGTGAATTTAACAGATACTGTGAATGACTAAATGCTAAAAGATCAGGTGAGATCAGGAGAGATATCACTTGAGATGAAACAATGTTATTTCGAAGGTTTTGACTACACCTTCGTCATTTCTTATAAAATATTCTTAGTTTAAAATTCTTGAATGAAAGGTGGTGAACCGAATGCATTCCATCCATGTATGCTAGGCCTTTAATTATATAAAGTTCTAGTCAAAAGTTTGGCCACAGCAGCTTATTTAAAAAGATTCTGGTACTGCATGCCTAATAAATATTGTACGTATTGACAGTAATGCCTTACTGCTGTGTTATATTTTACGGGTTTAATGATGCAGTGGCTGCAGCCTGGGTGTAAACAGGTGAGTGCACATCACCGACTTGTGTGGCTCTTAATTACCTCCACCAAGCCGTTGATGTAGTTGGTTTCTTTTTTTTTTTGTCTGCTTGTCACCAGGACCAAAAAGCGGGTGGGTATGAACATTTTAACACAGGTGGGGCATGACCAAACACAAGTGTTAAACTTCATTTGTTAATTCCAATCTACTCTGCATGAATGAAGCAGAGTATGGTGTAAGTAGCAGGACCCAATCGGCCAAATAATTAGACCTTAATCTTTTATTATATATTTTAATATTTGGCATCAACACCACCTGTGAATATTAACTGGATTAGAAGGAAAACATGCGTGGCCAGCATAGTGTTGTTACACTTAAAACCCAATGAAAATTGACTAAAATATTTGGCTAACTTTTAAAGGACCAGCGTTTTACATACGGGCAAAAATGGCAAGATCTTAAATCATATTTTTAAGAATATGGCCACATATAAATCATGGCAGGTTTTTTTTCAGTTCAAAATCTAATAAATTGCAATGTGAATGAATAGCTGTTCTGTTTCTGATCATAATAAATAAATAAATGAGCCTCTTTATTAAATATCAGCACCAGTTATTGAATCACTGATCAGGTAACATCCTCTTAGATTACCATTATTTCATTTTTAACTATACTTAAATGGCAGAAATCAACAATAAAGAAATGAAGTATGATAAATTTAAAGTTTCTAAACACTTTGATGTTGTCTTTTAACCTATTTCCCTTTGAATTAAAAGTACCTGTAGCCAAAAAGTACCTCAGTGGAAACTTTTTTATGTAAAACATTTCCTTTTATGAGGAATTTAAAACTGCAGAAAAGCCATGTCCCCGCTCACAGAGTGTGGGGCGGAAAACAGCTTGTGCCACGGAGCTACTGTGTATCCCGACTGAACCCTTTCAAATGTGCAGCCAGTCATGTGGATATTATGTTGAGTCAGGCAGCTGCAGAACAGCGTGAGAAAGCAGAGAGGGGATATCTCACCATCAACTCCTGACACTTGCTGGGGGAAGCAGATTTACTCTTCAGGGGCCACGACAGGTGACAAACAACTGATGACAAAGGTGGCTTCCAAAGAAAGAGCTCTAAAATATTGCAGAGGTGCAATCTATCCATCACATACACAACAAAAGTCATGTCATGATGTCAGGATGGCACCAGAGCTGATCTGGTTTGAGAAAACTAGAACTAATTCCACAAGTTTTACTTGGTTAACATGAAGATATATACTTGTACTATTTCCCCATTTTCAGTCACATCTTGGGCATCTTATCATCTTTCATTTTATTAATATCTAAACAGAAAATGGTTTTCATCTTTGAGCCTAGACCTTCTGATAAAGCAGATTAGGTAAAAATGGATGTTAACCACAATAACCAGTTTTAGAACAAACAGACATTTTCTGCAAACTGAACAAGAAATCTTTGACAACTTTGCACAGATATTCAAAAAATATAATTACTGAACTATGATTCCTTCACATTCCAACCTTTAATCTTTTACCTTTGAGTTGTATTCTACAAAGGCAGAGCGGCTACATTTTATGCCCCGTAAAACTTGGCAATATGTCTATTTTTGTTAAAGTAATGATGATACATCTAAAAATCACTATGAGGGAGAAATGACGATACCGCCGAGTTGGAACAATAGTCTGCAGGATATCTTCTGTATCAGGTCAGTAAGCCTCCTGACATCACTCTTGATTTGCTGAACCTTTGAAATCAGCTGATTCTCCAAAGGAAAAGATGAAACTGACAACGCAACATGCCCAAATCTCTAATAGAGCATAAAATCTAATTTTGAAAAGGATAAAGACCTACTTCTTCTAACTTCAGACACTCGCGGCGTTTATAAAGAAATTACCTTTTAAATCAGAATTAAAGAGTGCCATGAATTTTTATGTCCAACATTTTGTCTGAAAATTAGTTTCCAATTCCTTCACAAACTGCAGACATAAAGCTGTTGTAAAAATGTATGAAAAATAAGATATAAAGGAACAGATGTACTGATGGACTGCAGAGTCTACGAGCAGCAATTCAAAGATACAAGCAAGCTCATTTTCAAATAAAATGGCATGCATCCATCCTCATGTACTGAACAACCTCTTATTTATTACTTTTATGGGTTGCAGGTTAATTTAAAATAAACTCAAGTGAATTTGAATTTCAGAAAAAAACAAAACAATAAATGACTGATTGGAAATGACAGTTGGGCGTTATCCAATTAACCTAGGTCAACACAGAACTCAAGACATTCATGTTTGTTCAATCTTACCTCCATTACTTCTAAATGCTTTAGTAAAAAACTGAAAACTTAGCCAACAGATCAATCAGACTGCAGTTTTATTTAAAAGGAACACTACTGATGTTAAAGGCAGCATCTTGGAGAATAATTGGTGACTCAAACTTAACTCAATATTTGAGCTCTAGTTGCAATGAATTCTGAATGTTTGCAACCAAGTGACCAGCGGATGTGTTTGCTTGGACAAATGTATGAAAATCATGGATTATTTTTGTGTTAAAATATATTCTAGGCCATGTTCAAAACTCCTGTGAATGCTGCGAGACATTCTGGAGACTCTCATGATTACAGCTCAACCAGTCAGCAACAGTTTTACTTATCGATTAGAAAGAAATGTTGAGGTATTTTCTCTTCCAAACATTACAGAAGTTTGGTCATTTCTATAAATTGTCTGTTTATGACCAAATGTCTTTAGTAATTCAGTCAAAATGGAAGAAATACTGATGTAAAGTAATGTTAATTGAGTGCCGTTTCTAAAATGTCTGCTGGTGATCCCAAAATCTTAAGTTTTAGGAAAGTTATTAAAGCAAAACAATAAGAACTTCGAAAAATGCATAAAAATAGATGATTAGGCTGCCGAGGGAGAAAACATCATCATCAGTTTAATAATAGATGAGCTGAAGATACTGTATCTGCACACACAGCCTGAGAGGAGACATAAAAACAGATGCCTGCTCTGAAAATCAGGAAAATCTCTTCATCACCTTGTCAAAGATGTGCAAAGCATATTTTATACAAGCAAACAGAAAAAAAATAAAAAAAATTCTACAAAATTGCTATAAACTGCACAGCTGGCAGCACAGGCTGTTTTGGTGGTCACAAAGAGTGATTAACAACAGTTTGAGGGTAAGGTGCAAACATTTATGTTTTTCCTGATGGTCATTTATTTGTAAGTGTTGGACATGTTGCTCTATCAGCCCCTGTGCATTCGCTGACAGTAAAAAAAAAGCAAATATTACAGCAACATATTTTCAGAACATCGTAACAGTAAAGGAACAAGAATGCCGTTTTACTGAGTTCTGTTTGCACCCTCGGCGTGAACACGAGCGGGGAGTAAAACCTCTCTGCTCCCTGTAAAATTTAATTTCAGTCGTAACTTTTTATGGTGAACACTTGACTTTGATTTTATTAATTGTATTCGCTCTCTCCTCCTGTAATACTGCTGTAATACACATTTCTTTTACTTAAAACAGCTCTATCCAAAATGTCAAAAATATTTAAAAAAAACAAACTTAAAGGCCGAGAATGTTTTTGAAGTAGTGCAAATCGCCTGCTTCCTGTAACGATAAACTTTTAATTCAAGATGGCTGCCACAGCCACATCTTGCAAGATGTGTTCATGCTCAGAGTGACGGAGACTCTGCAACTTTTTTGTGAAATTGACAGAATTATAATCATTTTTGCGTTCACTAAGGTTGCTTAGTTATGGCGGGCATCTTGAATGGCCTGACTCTAAAGCCTAATCTGTTGAAGATGTACGTCCTTTCCAAGAGTTTCATTAAAATTTGTCCAGTGGTTTTCCTAGTGGTACAGACAAATGTACACACAGACACAGGCAAAAACATTATCGCTGTGCCATCAGCAGCGGGCGATAATCCAATTTTTAGGAAATCTATATTACAACTCGAAGGGTTTAATAAGATTCAGTTCTCATCCAGCTATTACCTGAATAAATCCGTCGACAGGAGTCAATGCGAGCAAAAAAACACGGCCTATTTACAAACGAGCAGCGTTCTCATCTCAGCATGTGGATCTAAGCAGCTCATGTATTGACAAATGTAGATTGCAATGCAATGGACTATAGTGAATATTGACAATTCAATAGCAGAGACACCTCCCTGTGGTTGACATATTTCTTGGTGCAGTAAGAGATGACCTTGCTGAATACATATTCTGGAGAAACGCTGATAGAGCTCCAGTAGCTTGGGAAATTGAACCTGTGTTATAAAAGAAAAGCATACAGGATGACAAGCAAACACTGTATGCGTGTGATTGATTTAGTCATTAATCTGAGCTGTAGTCTGTGTGCTACACGCGCACAAACGCACGCTCGCGTGCATCTAAAGAGCCCGCCTGTGCACACATGGATAAGACTCTCCGTGTTTAACTGCTGCATCTCTCAACCCACCTCCATCCCATCACAACCTCCATTCTATTGATTGGCGCACAGAACAAACACGCGAGACGCCAGTGCAGAGAAAAAGAAGACACCTTGTCTGCATTGTTAGGTCAAGAAAGGAAACAATGTGACCTTTGACAGCTCAAATTGTCTTTTCAAAAACATTTATAATTTCAGTTCTGGTAAAAAAAAAAAAAAAAAAAGCAATTTTCAAAACATTCTCAATATGTCTACTTTCACTTCTTCTCTGGTAACAAGTGTAACTGCAGCAATCTTACATAGATGGTTTATATAATGGTTCAAACAGCACTAAATCCACAAAAGGTTTTCTTCTCTTTTGGGTTAATTCAGCTGGTTGAAGATTGTTTCTTTGTCTCAGAGGTTAAACTGACCATCTGAAATATTTCACTTGGCCGTGACTGTTGGAGACTAGTTGGTGATTAAAAATTGTGAAGAAATACAATTTTCAGTTGCAGTCTCACTCAAACAAGGCCAGGTTTTGTGCAACTAAATGGATAAAATCCCGGCCTGTTTTTGTGCACACGTTTTGCAGACCTGTTGTTGCTCAATAAGCAGGAGTAAAATGCCACTACTCAACATCTGTTTTCTCTTATATGGTGTGGTGGGTCCCCAGTGGTGTCAGCAGTCGGCCCATGCCGGCGTGACCCGGTCCGGGGACAGTGGCAGGTGGGGAGTTGGACTAGAGTTCTCGCCAGGTTGAAGGGATGCCCTGCACCCCGACTGAGAAATTACAGAAGGGGTTTTCCCCACAAATACTTTGATGCACATTTTGTTTTGCAAATAATGCATTCAGCATGAAGTTACAAATACACGTTTCCATTTGGAAGACGAAATAACAAAGAAAGCAGGGGGCAATTCACAAAAAAACAAAAACCCATCTCTAGCGCCATTTTTTTTTTTTTACAAAAACTAAAATGAGAAGAGTTCCAGACTGGTTCCAGGTGCCCGCGATAACCCGGCCACTATTTCAGGACAACGCTTGTCTTTGAACATGCTCAAAAGCCAAGCAGCTCATGTGAGGAGATTGACAACACTTGCAAATGTTTGCAGACATTTTGGAAACGGCTTCATGAATGTCGTTTGATATTTGGTGCAGCATAGTGAAATACTGGCTGAAAGGTCAGTGTCCTAATATGGTCACCGTGGTGCCTCTGGACTCCTGGGGACCATTTCACAGTCCTTACAGCCATTTGAGCCACTTTGCCTCTTTTCATTTGTTTTTGCACTGAGAGTACTATGGCCAGTCTTTATACCTACGTTTATCTGCTCTTCTTAGTCCAACAGGGACTCCTGAGTGATGTTAGGGGGTGTTATTGAATGTTCTTTCAGCACTTGCCCAATTTAAACTGAATTTTTATTACTGAAATAGAAGGAGAGTTCAGTCAGTTATGTTGAAGTGGATTTTTGTGTTTAAGTTATTCATATTTAATATCTTACCAGAGCTAAGACAAAGGTGGATTGCTGTCATCTTAAAACAGCTCTAAAATTTTCCAACAGTTCATGAAAATGCTAATTTATAACCTTTAGACAGGTTTCAGTTTTGAATTACACCAGTATTTACATGGCACCAGGATGATAAACAGCCTCGACTTTGCTCCAGAAGATTTGTGCATGCTCAAAACCATCATCGACCCATTACGCTCCACAGTGGAGGGCCCATAATGTGCACCAGAAGACCTCACCAAGACCTAGCTAAGACCACCCACATTCTGCCTGAACAGGGTCATCATCCAGTGTAAAAGGGGCCTAATTATTCAAAGTCCTGAACTCACTACATACCCTCAGGAAATCAGAACACAATTTTTTAAATTCTTGGTTTTGTTATTTCTTCACAATATTTCTGTTAAGTCTTTTCTGTTTCAATATTGTAAACTTCATAAACCATTATTCCATATAAAACTGTTTATTCTCAAGTGACAACAATAATGAAAAAAATCATGCATTTATTGAAGCTTAAAGGAACCACTTGGAACATCAGTTGATTACTTAATTGGCTCATAATTAGCACTAAGTGAAACCACCATGTTGAAGTGAATTTGCGGACTAAAATATTACATTAATGTCAATCTGAATCCTAAAAATGCCTTTGATAATGAAACCAATATGTTTACATTTACTTACAGCGTGTTTAAAATATGCGCTTAAAACCTTTAAAAGGGTGTGCTGGCAGTGCTAACATTACTTTTTCCACCCCTCTGAAGTTACTGCAGTTATTGGCAAAGAGTTCAAAAGTGTAATTTGGCAGGTTATGTGTCATTTTGGCTCTCCCACTGTTTTAGTCCACACAGTGAAATGCAACAGAAACGCAGATCTGAGATCAACCTGAACAGTGATGAGACAGCTTATTAAAGTGCCCCAATTAGGCTCCGTCAGAAACGTCTTCATTGGGTAGGATTTCAGAAAATATTTAGAAGATGAAACAAAACTGAAACATGAAACGAGTTTCTCAATTTAGGGGGAAATAAACCTAAAACAAACTGGGCACTTATTTAGTTTTCACAGGAGAGACAGAAAAGATGTTGACTGTCCTTGGAAATGCAGGTTGCGCCGCTGCCTTGACGGTGATCAGTCGCGGCGTAGGTTTGTGACCGAGAACACGCCTTTGAAAGACTGGGTTCTGTCCAATCAGCCCCCAGGGAGGATCTCTTGCTCCTCACTTCTTATTCATGCACATATAAATAACTGTCACTGGCACTGCTAATTGGATTAAAAAGACTTGTTAAAAAGGAGACAGAGGAGGAGGGGGGCAAGTGTAGGCATTTAGAGAGGCAGCATAAAAAGATTTAAGGAATACACCCCTCGGTTTTTCGAGGAAAAGTGGATTTTGTCTTAAAACTAAATCATAGCTGTGCACTAACCACTTATTTAAAAAGAAATTGCTGAAATAAAGTGCTGATGGAACTGAAAATATAGGCCCTCTCTGAACAATCCTTTCCAAACTTTATGATATACCTCAACATTCTGCATAACAATGCAAATTTAATACAATACATAAACAATCTGTAAGGAAGCAAGTCCTGAGATTGTGTCAAACAGTCATTTTCAGAGAAATATTTTAAGTTTTGATAAAACAACTCATCAGGTTTGTGAGGTACCGTTTCCACAAGTTAGAATATTTGCTGAAAAGAATCAATGACAGCAACATGAGATACTGAATAAATGGTCAGTGGAGACTGAAAGAGTAAAACGGAGAAAAATCTAAATGTTAGCATGTGAGTGATAATGAGCAGGACAAATGACTGGACACGACACGACAGAACGAGCCCAAAAGGCTAGAAAATGAAAGTTTTAAACATAAATGAAGGATGTGGTCAGCAGGACAAGGGAAAAGTGCAGGAAAAGCTTACCTGGTTCCTGTGCAGCTCCTGGGTTAGAGGAGGGTAGGTGGGAGCGGGAGAAGTAAAAGGGAAAAAAACAAAAACAGAAAGGGAAATTAGCACTCAAAATCCCATTTAGGGTTGATTGCCCTATTTTGCCAAAACACAGAGGTAAAACACTGGAGAAACAAGGCAGGAATGCAAAGAAAAAAGCCATTCGTGCAGCTTTTCTGTTCGAACAGGAACGCTTAACAAAAAACAAACAAACAAAAACAGCTGATTTGGGGAATAAAAAAACACAAGAGCTTTTAAGGAAAAGCTTGTGTGTTGTGAACTGAAAATATTAAGACAAACTCCAGATACATTCATTCAACATTTTCACAAAAAAAACATTTTTTCGAAGATTATATATATTTTTCGAAACAGCTTTTACAAAGAAATGGAAGCTTAATAAAGTCATTATTGCAATGTGATAATAGCTAATTGCTTTTATATGTAGTTTGGGGGCTCTAACATGAGAGGAGCTACATTAAGAAATAAAATGGCCAACTGTAGAGTATGGTTGCCGGGCAACCAGGAGACTCCAGGAAGTGTTTCCTCTAAGGCAAGGAAAAATCCAGCACATAATCCCCTATTAAAAAAAAACACAATTTTTGTCTTTTCTATGTATTATTTAAGCTTTAAAACATGGTAATTTGTGAGATTTGATCCCCTTTTCTTTTCAGTTAAAGAACAGCTTTGCCATTTTACTCGTCTGCAGTCTTTGTGCTCAAATTAAGCTGAAAAGGAAACTCAAATTAACTTTACACTGGTATTCAGTCTGGAATATCAACATTTACATCTAATCTTCTGCAAGTAAATAAAAAAAAAACCTTTTGAATCAAAGTAGTTTTGTAAAATATAAGACTGACAGATCAATTTATTTAATAAATCTTCATGCTAAGCAACCTTACAGAAGTTTTATGTGGAGTGTTTCAAAAAATAAATGGCTTGAATACAATGACTTCTTCAAAGAGCTTGCTCAAAAAACAATCTTTGTTGGGAGGCCATTTCTAAAATGAGAGGAAAAGTCTTTCTTTTGAACTAAAAAACTGTAAACTGGCCCCATCAGTTCGATCCTCTTCAGCTGTGATATTTGTATAAAACGCAGCACTGGATGGAAAGAGAAGAGCTGGCCTTCAGTACAGTCTGGCATCCATAAAGGTCCTCATCACAGAGGAGCATTTTCCAGCCAAGTAAGCATCAAGATTCCAGCTAAGAGGCAGCTTTTGATTAGAAAACCTATTTCCTCTTCAACTTTTGCCAAATTCCAACCATGGTGATATTCTAATTACCATTATTCAGAGCAAGAAAGCGACACAGAGACTGAGTGGGTGTGTGTAAGTGAGGGAGAAGAGGAGTGAGAGGAAGGCTGTGTGTGTATGCTGGGAGAAATAAGAAAAAATGCAGCGTAAAGATCAAGTGAATCAAAGAAATGTCAGCTCAGTTATATCTGGTTACACAGCTTTATTTGTGTTACAGATCTATCTTGTTGAATCATTAGCTTGTTGTAAGTTAAAGGCTTTTATTTGCCTAAAAAAGGAAATGACATCCAATCACATTACATACATTAAAATTTAACTGAAAGCTTCTGCAGGGCATTAATTGTTGAACTGCTTTGTGTTTAATGAGCGTCAGATTTTCAAACTCTAGCAACCTCAGTTCAAACGTGGAAAAAAAAAAAAAATGCCACAAGTTGTCAGTTCCAACAAAATACTTATTCTGCTTGACAAAAGGTTGATGGAGTTTGACAGTCTTCAGTTTCAGCAGAAAGGCTTTTACCAAAGCTCGAGCACTCACTAAAGGAGTAAACTGCTAAGTCTCTCAGCATCGCATCAGTGCTTCCCTGCTTAAGCATTCAACCGTGGTACACAGAGAGTGGAGTAACAAAGTGCCTCAGAGAGACACATATTCAACCTGGACCACCCTCGAGTTCAGGTTCAGGCAGTTTGATGCGACGGCTCTGCTGTGGGGAGACCGAGCAGCAATAGGCGAAACACGCAGAAGCTTCCCCTCCATGTTAAGCAAATAGAAAGCGAGTGAAGAATAACTGCATGGCCGCTCTGCCCCTTGCGGCTCTTGTGGGAGCTTTCGCTAACCCACCCCGACCCACAACCTCCAGAGGTGAGGTTAAATGACAAGGACTGCAGAGATGCATTAAACATGAATCATTTGGACAGAGAGCTTGACGCCAGTCCACTCCAGAGATGAGCGACATTAGCCAGGGTTTCACCGGGGCCTGAGCTGCATTTAATGAAGGCCTCCACTACCTCCCAAAGTCTCCCTCTACGTTTGACTCTCAGCCATGGAGGTAAGTAGTTCAAGATAAACACTGCCACTTCTCTGTCTGGCTCCAGTCGCCTGATTTTCTGCCTTTTCTGCTTTTTCTTGACTCTGTGCAGCCTGATGACTTAGTTCCTCTGCGGTGAGCAGGAATAAAGGCCAGTTTGCAAAACTCATCAAGACAAAAACACAGTCGGAGAAAAAAGTGAAGGTTTCCTCCAAAAGAATGTGAGCGTTTATTTATTAAAGAGAAAAGCCACATTTTTTTTTACCCATTTTTGAAAGCTGCAAGTTAGAAAACCTTGATCAAAACATAGTCAGTTTTGCAAAAAAAAAAAATTTTATATTGATTTAAAAGTCTCAGTCCAGCCTGCAGTGAGTTTTACAGATTTAAAAGCTTGATAGATGAGTGGATAAACTACATCTTTGAGGAAACTTCAAAACTTTTAATGAGTCCAACCAATTAGCAGATTAAACTGTAGCCAAACTCATGTGACAAAAGAGCAAAAAACCACAACAACGCTGAAAGAAACCTTCGAAAAAAGCTCCTATGATTTTTTTAATAACACTTTAAAAGAAAAGCATACTCAGTGCTAATGTAAATACTGAAACAGCTACATTTTTGTCAGCTTATCTGGACAAGTGTCACACTTTGTTGCCAAGTTAGAATTATGATCAGTGATTTCTGCTGAGCAATTTGCACGGCCAGTTAAAAAAAGTTGAAAAAGCCTGAACAACTATGTCATACTTGCAAACAAAGAACAGAGTCATTATCCAACATAGGCCGAAACGTCGCCAGCATTAAGAGGATGGGCTTACAAAACAGTCAAAACAGCCCCGCTGTTATCTGTATTCAACAGGTGATGGAGGCCTGAACACAAGAAAAACAATAAGGACTTCTTTCGACACACCACAGCCGCGCACTTCCAAACACGTCACCCTCAAACGTCGCTCTTGGCTAATGGCCTGGAACACACATTCAGTGTCTATCAATGAGGGATGTTGTTGGGATGGATGCACATGCTGACAACCTTTTCTTGCTTGCTCCTTGATCACACAAACACAAACCAACACAGTGCCCCCATCTCACTCCCACCACGTTACACAAACACCCACATACAGAGAGAGAGCCTCCCTGCAGTCAGTTTAAGTATAGCAAGCAATAATGTGTTGATTAAATCTGTGATCAGCTGCCCAAGGGGCATGAAATTGGACATGATGAGTGTGACACATTAAAAACTAATTATCAATCGCACCAATCCTATTGCCTTTCTTTTTTAAACCAGCGCTACATCAAGTGTGGAAATTGGAACACTGTGCTCTATCACAATAAGCTCTGAGGTTACAACCATACCTGGATTCCCAATAGATTCAAAGCATTTTGATTAAATATTAATCTAATATTTACTGCCTAAAGCATTACTTTATTATATCACAAACACACAATCAGGTGACACGATTGCTGCCAGCAGGGACTCGTGTGTTGTAGGACTGAAAAGCTTTTCCTCCGTAGTAATGAAGGTTAAATTCTTCTGCCTGTCTATGCAAATGTTTATGCTCGTGTTTTAGAGATCAGCAACCTTTTTCTGGAAATCCAGACAGCCTGGTTACCCAGACGGATGAGTCCAAACCCAAGTAGGACTGGAGCTTTATTCATTAGATGAGATCCACAATGATTTTTGACAAGATGCCCAAATTCCTTGTGGTCTTAATGAAATGTTTCTGACATGATTTGGTTAAGCTTCAACAGGATTATAGAACAACACATCCCCTTTTTTAGAATAAGTCTTTAAAGATATTTTATTGGAATTGTTTTAGAAGGCTAAGTAAAAGTACTTTCTTCCCATTCTTTGATGTGAAATGCATGTTTTAAGGTGTTGTAGCATTCTTAAAGCACATTACTTTATATTTCTACAGCCTGCTGTCTTGGTGACGAGTGGGGCCATCACAACAGCAGCCAGTCTGGCAGTTGCCAATAGCACCCAAATCAAACCAAGCTCAAATTAGTACTGAGCAAACTCAAATCTCCTTGAC
Source organism: Kryptolebias marmoratus (assembly GCF_001649575.2). Taxonomy (NCBI): domain Eukaryota; kingdom Metazoa; phylum Chordata; class Actinopteri; order Cyprinodontiformes; family Rivulidae; genus Kryptolebias; species Kryptolebias marmoratus. Next base: position 3,821,689 of record NC_051442.1, read on the forward strand.
TGAGTGACTGACAGATTTATTTTAAAATGCTTTATTTTTCCTGTTTTTTTTCCCAGACAATGATTCATCTGTTAGACAATCTCATCACGAGTCGTAAAATCAAGTAGCCCAGGTTGCAACTGTTGGTCATCCAGGTGTTAAATCTCATTGTGACTCTTGTATCACGTCGTTCCAGAAGACCATGACTCTACTGGGTTCTCTCTCTCTTGATATAACCCTTTATTTTTTGTTTTGCAGATATCAGATCAGGCTAAAGACTAAATATATCTCTAACCTCTAACCAAAAAACTTTGGTGCCTAAACCTAACAAAGTATTTTGGCAGAACCTGCCAACAGGCTACACAAAAATATAACAATCTGCCTAAACAAAAGCAGAGCGCAACAGAACAGATCTACTCACGAATCAGTTCTCCTGGTTCAAAATGCTACATTTATGGAACACAATCATTTTTGCCTGCAAAAGCAGGATTTTGTGAGTTTTTACACTTCATTTGTCATATTTCTGTGAAATTGAGTCTGACAGCTATTACATATAATCTCTTGAGTTTGGCCTGTGACTACTGCTGGCATTCACTGTAAATTTCCTCACAACCTCAAAAGTACTGCAGAAATACTACTGTGGAAGTCAGAAGAAGTCATTCAGCCTGCACTGTGAATCCCAATCCAATTGAGGTTTATTGTGTCTAAACATGGAAAATAGGATTTTCCTAATATGTGGAATATGGGTTGTGTTTATGTAAGTGTCAGTTCCAAGCTTGTGTCTTTCAATTCCTTGTTACACAGCAGTTTCTAGGCTTCTGGCGTTTGAAATGCAGCATCAGCAAGTGCATCAGAATGAATGAAACAAAAACGAGGCCATGGGGTGAACTTTTGTTGATGTCCAAACTAAACTGTGAGGATATATGAACTGAACTGGGAATCTCATTCAAAAGTAAAACCTTACTCAATTTGTCCAGAGGGTAAATTACTTTCACTCTATGTTCGGTAAAATAAATAAAATTACTTGAAATATTAGAACACTGCAGAAAAAAAAACCTTATTCTAACAATATTTTTCCACAAGTCAGGATCAAGTCTTAAGCTGACCCAGTCTGTCCATCTGCTTACAGAATCCTCTTTAAGGTGCTTTCTTCTGTCTCCCTTTATCTCATCATTGATTATATCCAATGGGACAACAATCTTTTTTTTCTCCTCACTAAAATGATTTCCACTCAGTTATGCAATAAACCAGAACGCAGCTGTCATTTGTTCCAACCTAAGAAGAACAAACAGAGCTTCCCTTCCTCCCCATCCTCAATTTTTATTTCTCTCCTTGGACGTTGCTCATCCATCCACTTTCCCTTTACCTCCGTCTGTCTCTGGGACCTGGTGATTAGAGCACTGGGTGCTGTCCTGCTGATAAGGCTGAGAAACCTCCCTCCCACCACCACCACCACCACCACGGCTGTGTCTGCTGGGTGCTAGGTGAAGAGAAGCCCAGGGTAACGTCCTCCGGCACCCCAAACCACATCCAGCACCCCAGTCATGAGTGGTGGGTGAATATAATGCCTTGTGCGCTGCATCTTTTGAACACATAGGCATGAATTTTTATAAAAAGGAGAGAGAGAAAAAACTCAGCTTTTAGGAGTCAAGCATTATGCAAGAAGAGCTCTTTTTAGGAGTGAATTTTTACATCCAGGACTGAGTGTTTACAGTACCATCTGGCAGATTGTGTACACTACTATTGAAAATATGGGACAAAAGCGGCACTCAAATGAGGAAAGGCTTCAATTTATGAGAGTTACTATTGTTTAGATTTTCATCTAGCTGCCATGAAAAGGAAAATAAAGCCTCAGGTTATATAAACTGAGCATAATTTGGTATAAGGAGGCTAATACTATCAGCTGAAAAACTGAGGCTTCCCATTGTTTCCTTGACCCATGTAAACCTTTGTGTTACTGCGCCAGTTACCTGAACTAAATTCTCAGACATTCTGTTTTTCTTCATTTTCAAATAGTTTCAACTGAATGTAACAACAAAAAGCAGAAAGATGAAAGTCATTCTCTGAAGATTTAATGCTGTTATTTTAGCTCTTTTTCACAAGATTTGCTATCAGAAAAGGAAAATGCACTGTCAAGAAGCTAATCACCAAATAAAAAACAAACAAACAAACAAAATGTCTGTGTAGATTTATGATCATATTGTTTGTCATAATTATTTGTTCACAAGTAATAAATAATTCTAGTTTCTTTGACTTTAGTTATTACATAATATTTTGCAAAAGTACACATTTATAGCAATATGTATTAATTGCAAAAGAAAAACCAAGAGTTAGAAAATAACAGAGAAAAAACACTTTTTCTAGTGAGCAGCCAAATATTACTGAGTCCAGGCAAAACCTCTTGATGGACTGATAGGGAGAAGAAAACCTAATCTTTGAGGTGTTGTGAGAAAAAGGCTTGGCATAGCAAATCTCCGGGGTCAGCAAAAGGTCCACGGCCATTAATTTTAAATGAGTGGATTGGATTTGTAGTAATGGAAACCCAATGGCTCCAGACAGCGTTGGGACCTGGTGGTGTGAAGACACCAAACGGCAGCGCGATAACCTGACCACCGAGCAGCATGAAGAGGAAAAAAAGTCAAAAAATGATTTGGGTTTTCTGCTCCCCACACACTATGAAATTCCTGAGAGTAATGCATTAAAACTCTATTTGGAGGCATTCAAGTGTAACAGAAGATTAAATCTTACATAACCTTTCTCTTTCAATCAAAATATTTTCCTGCAATTTTAAGAATCTATTTTTAATGCAATAACCAGCCATGCTTGTAAAAACAGTAACCTTGAGTTGTAAAAAATGAAGCTTTTGTCATCAGATGTTTTTCCCCCTCATGTTAAAGTGTATAGATAAAATTTGATGACAAAGTACAAATTAATAATATAAAATAAGACTGAATTGCGCAGTTTTATATAAAACAAGTTTTCTTTGTGTATGAAACATTTACAGTAATATGTTAACAGACAAGCCATTAAAAAGTAAATTATTATTAAAAGAAACTTGCATCATATAATTTACAGTTTGTCAATTTCTCAGTAAATGTTATTTTGTGTTGATATCCAGTTAACTATGTTGAAAAAGATTTCAATCCCCTTTTTGGTGTTACAAAGCACTAATGCCCTAACTTAAATGAAAAAGAACACCAAACCAACAAAATCAGAGTTTATGTATCTCTAAATGAGTCACTTTGTGATCATTTAACATTTTTAAATTGTTGCCTTTTGTCCCTTCTACATCATTTGATCCTTTTCTTTAGTGTTTTTGTAAAAATTAGCTGTTTTGTGCATCTCATAATGGGCAAATTTGCCTCTTTGTTATTTGGAACTATTGCTTTTGCATCATAAATTGGTCTCTTTGGGCAAACTGTGGACATTTGAAAGTTTTCCATCTGTGATCATTTTACATCACATTGTTAGGATGCTTCATTATCGCCTGCCACCATGAAAAGTGGGCATAGAAACATAGAATTACCTGTGTATGTCAGTCTGTAAGCAAAATATTACACAAACTCAGCAAGTAATCACTGGATGTACATCTTCAACGGATTACCGTTTAAAATCAACATGATTTAACATGGGCACCACAGTTAATTCAACCTTAGGAAACACAAAAATAGCTATAATTCAGTTAACTTTAGTAATAGTGAGATAATAGTTGGTGTGGTAGTAGCTGAGAGTCATCTCCAACACAACTTCTGAATGCTAACAGATCACCTGAGATTTTTGTTTAAAACTTTGGTCTGCAAGGCAGCGGGTAATATCCATTCCTCATTTGTCTGTTTTTGCATAATTTGGTTTGTGCAAACTAAGAGTCTTCACTTGAATGTTTTCCACCTCTGATCATTTTCTAACACTTCATATTAAGTCTCTCTATTTCATGTCATTTTTAAAAACAGATTTCTGGGGAAACTCAATTGATCCTTGGCCCATGGCTTTAAATGCTAACCTTGTTTGACTAGACTAACATTAAATTGGAAGATAACTTCCAGTAGTATGATTACCTTTAGAGAGAAGACTTGAAGTACAGTCTACTTACACAGTATTTGTTCATTTTGTTCTAGATCACAAAGGCTGAAGCGCTCTTTGTACATCTATTTACAGTTGTTTTTCTCCAAACAACAGGATGATCTCCAATGAGGCAGAAACTGAACCCTAACCCTTTATGTTCCTTTGGTAATGACTGTATAATGAGTTTTTTCTAGGCAGGGGTTGAGAATGTAGGAGTTTCCCAGATTAAAATGGCCTACTTTAAGATCTGCTGCCCAAAGGTACTGTGCTATGCCACCACTCAGTCCCTCCTACCTTGCCTTTTTACTTAATTGAATCAGCTAGTCCCCATATCAGATATTCCTTAACGGCGTACTGAAACCTATCCACCCTTTTCCTAATACTATTAGGGGGAGTGGGAGAGAAAGATGGATGCTTTAATCCTGCTGGTTCAGAGCACACAAAAGGAGAGCGTGCCCTGCAGTCAGACATTAGCCACAACGCCGCTGCGCCACAATATTCTTCAGAGCAGAGGACTTGCCCTGTCACTGCCTGACCGAAAGCTACAATAACAAGAGCTCATTTCCTGTAGACAAGAGGGCTTGTAAATAACAGAAACAATAAGTCATTGCAGTGCTTGTTAAATGGGGAAATAAATAAATTACTGAAACATATTATAGTCTGGGGTACCTTATTTCCATGTCTATTACAGTATTCGGGTCCACATGGGTGCGGTATGTTTATGCCATCTGCTCGTGAAGCTAGCAGAGAGCCAGGAATGCATGTCCAATTTGACACAATGGTGATGCAGATGAATGAGGCTCAGGGAAGCCTCCTGCTGCTGAGGTATTCTTATTTCCCAACTTATTTTCTGCTGTGTCAAACTACAGCTAAGCTGAGGTGAGGGTCCATTATTTCTGGCCAGCTCAGGCACAAACTAATCCTCTTATTTGGGAGGTCAGCGTCAATCATTATACAGAGGGGTGCCATTACAGTGTACACTCCAGTGAGCTGATTTTCCCCTTACATAAATATATGACTCAAGGGACCACTCTTACTCCCCTCTCCTTTTTATCCCTCATGTTTCTACTTCTTTGCTCTCATCCACTTACTTTTACTCTCAACTTTCGCCTCTCTTATCTATGACCTTCTCAAGCTCCTTTTTTTTGCTTTTTACCCTTTCATTATTCACTCTCCCACACTTTTCATCTAGCATCCCTTTTTCCCACCCTCTTTTTTTTTTTTTTGAATGTCCAGAGTGGCGTATAATTGAATCTGCAGAGAGTGCATGAGCAGGAACAATTAGCTCAGTCACTCAGAATGTGGATACAGCTGTACAGAAGGATAAACAGAGTAATAAAAAGGGAAGGAAAGTAAGAGATAAGCCAGAACTGTATGGGTGCCAGAAAAAAAAGGAAAAACGCACAGCTCAATAAGTACACACAACTTTGTTTGAACATCCAATTGACAAAACTGGGGAAACTTTTTTGCACTTTTGCACTTTATCTTTTCTTGTATGTTTACAAAATACATGAACATAAACTCATGAAAACTGACAAATTGACACAGGAGTGAAGTGGAAGCTCCTGCTGTAGTTTACTGTAGACGGTAAACTACAGCATATCTTCAGTCCATGTTCAATGATTTCATTTTAGAACATTACACCTGCAGAAAATCATTACAAATGTATGAAAAAATACATTTGCACTAAGCAGTTTGTTAATTTAATATTCAAGACTTTTTGGTAGACCAAAAATCCAGACATAGACACAATCAAGACATCACTATTCTTAGGCTACGAATATAAATGCACTAAACTAGCTAAAAATATCATCTAGCTTTGTAACAGCATGCACTTCTTAACTAGTGGGTCAGCTGTGCTAACTTTACTAATGCATATTCCCTTTAGGTTTGTAGAACAGCTTTGAGCCTTTTTTATTTGCATCATGGGGCTAATGTGATGAAAAGAGGTTGATTATTTTTAAGAGCATGATTGCTAAATATCCCGCTATGAGTGTTGGGTACCTTAATTGAATCAACAGCTACAAAGTGACTTAATGATTAAGCATTTAAAAAAGGAAATTTGGAATTTTGCATGTAGCAGGTTTGCTTAAATCGAATTCTGGTCTTATGGCATGGTTCAAACCACATGGTTTGGGTGTTTGAAACATGTCAGCCATGTTCGGGAGAGATAACCCCAAATAATTCAAGCAGAAAACATGTAGCCCTTTTCTCCTCATTTTGACATTTACTTGTAGATTGATTTTATTCATACATATTATTATGAATAGTTCAGGACAAATTGTTCTATCGCACAGAATTTCATTTATCACAGTTTTAGATACTGTTTAAGATATTTTCAGAAAAAAAAGAATGTAATAACCAAGTTGCTCTGACATGAAACAAAAATGCTCTAAAAATAATTTGGTTAACAGACAATGCCACTATTAGAAGTCGCTGACAGGGATCACAATAGTGAACTATCATTGTAATGCTTCCCCACCCACCACCAACCAGTGGGAGCGCTCCACCAAATACACATCATGTACAATACAGAGCGGATGCTGGAACAGCAGCAGAATAATAGGAAGGCTTAGGTTTTTGTAGGAGACGTCTTTCATCCAGTACATCTTTGCAAAGTTAAAAGTTCTTCTGCAGAAAAACAAGAGTTGCTCCATCACTGTAGGCAACTAAAAAAAAAAATGGTAAGAGTAAGTTATTTCTGCCTGTTGGAGAAAAATGGCACAGTTTAACTGAAGCTCTGGCTACAACAGATTTTAATAGATTTTTTTTCCCTTTGATTTAAAAACAAATCTTCAGACAGAAAGTAAAAAGTTTTGACTTAAATACCAATCCCATACCACTAGATGGCAAGAATGAAGACAATACCAACACATGAAAATACAATGGAAGCACTAAAAATGATCTTCAGACAGCTGTCACTCATTTAATCAATGTCCTATCTATCTTCACCTACGTTTCTTTAGTTAACATCATATGTGTGCCTCCAGGTTGAGAAAAGTGCCTTTGGGACAACTGTATGCAATAATTTGCTAAACAGCCATGTGATCAGTCCTGGTTATGTGGTTAATAAGTAACATATAAGATGTATAATGTATTCAATAATGTATCTATATTAGTCTTCCACATAAACTTATGAACTCACTGGTGTAAGATGAAAAAAAAAATAGATCAACAGACTGACCAATAACAAACCAGAAGTAGTCTTTGTTAGTCCTCCACAGACTCCGGTAACTCACATTACCTGGAATACAGTTCCAGAAACCAAACCTAATAATCACTAAGTTGATTTATTTTTCTTCCAGAGACACTTCATGCATTCCTTAAATTATCACAGACAGGTTGACAGTCTGGCTCAAAATGACAAAATAACAGCTCATAGTGATACTCTAGTTATAAACGTGTAACAGAGCATAACTTTGCTAAATTACTGGATATGTAAAAAGACAAAACTAAAATACTATGTTCTGTTATGTAGAAAAGAACGGTCAAGAAAAGCATGTCTTCTGACCAAAAAAAGTTGTTTTGTGAGGAGCTGACACCAGAAAAGATGGACCATAAATAGTTTATCAGTACCAATTAGCTTAAGAAAGAGGCAGGAGGTAGAGAGCAACCAATTGATGCAATTACAAGACTTCCCTCTCAAAGGATGGAGAAAGACGACCCATCCCTTTCAAGCTACTCCCTGAAAGAAGAAACCTCTGCCATGTTGTGAAGCCTCAATAATGTTCCCTCCACCTTCATGTCAGGGATGAAAGACCCTAAATGTCCTTTGAATGAAACCCCCTGAGGACTTAACATGCATCAATAACATTTCCATCTTTGAAAATGTTTGAGAAGGACTGCACATTATCTTTTCAGAGACTTTAAGACTCTTGCTCAATTCCTCCAACTTTTATTTAGTCCAATCTAACAGGTCCTTCATAGCCACTGCAGATATGAGGGAAGACAGCAAAAAAGAAACAGAGGCAGGAAGAAGCAGAGACAAACAGCACTTCACTGTGCGTGTTGCCTGCTTAAAAATAGGACAGCTTCGTCTTGAAGGAGCCATCATTCTTCATAGGGATAGCCTGTCTTCATTTCCACCCTCAGCAAAGCGCACAGGGCTTAACACTCTTACGTCTGAGGATTTGTTGCACTTGAAGGTGGCAGCGATCCCCAGGAGGGAGCACTACAAAGAATCACCAATAAAATCCCTCCAGAGGTTTAGCTAAAGCAATATTCTGACCTTCTACTTTTGCCAAAGCAAATTACTTTGACAGTTTATGCCCTAATCTGTAATTATTATTGAAGATTGTATTCCTTTTTTCATATTAAGGTAATGAATCAAAACATACATTTCCAATATAAAATAGGTTATTTTTAAATGAATGCTTTTACTTTTTTCTTTTGCTGGACAGTTTGCCAATATAGAGAAGAAAAACTGCTGAATAAGTGTGATTCGGTGCTGCATTTGCAACAAAAACTGTATTGGTGGCATTCAAATGGGTCCGAACCCATACTTTTAGAAACGTTTTGAAAAATGAATGCTGTTTTTACAGTCTACATAAATTATGAAGCAGCTTGAGCACATGTTTTGTGTAGGAACGGGCAAACACTCGAGCACTAAAGCCCATCATCTAACTGTTGAAAGTGAGCAGAACAAATCCAAGCTTTACTCAGGAAGTTGCATATGCAAATTCAGCCCACCAATCGATACATTAATCACCAAGTGGCTTAGCGGTTGTCTGAAGTCTTTCTGAGATGTTGCATTTCAAGAAGAGGGTATTTGACCTGCTTCCAAACTGACTTGTGAATTCTGACTTTTTCCTGTGCGTGGCCTAACCCATGCTGAAACGAAGCTTTTGATGTTCAACTGCAAAGGGCATTTATGGAGAAAAAAGTTACCTGGCCTTGCATCAGCCAGTCCCTCCAAATGACAGAGTAAGTTATGTGCAGATGAGCAGTTATCGGGGACAATAGGAAAGGAGTGAGCTAATCCGAGAGCTTGATCATGATACACTTTACATCGTCCACAAAATCCGAACCAAAGAAGGAAGGCCTGAGTCGAGCCTCAGTGACCCATGGCAACAATATACGGTTTATTAGAAGACCACCCACACAAACTGCTCCTTTACTTTCTGTAGATGAGAGCATAGTCTGATAATTACAATAAAGGTATTTAAGACATTGAAGCACTTGAGTTAAAAAAATGACAGTGTTGGTTATGATAGTCCCTAAAACTAAACTAATTAAAACCAATCCTCCCCCCAATCAAATGAGCCTTTAAAGAGATTACATCTGTATCACTACTTTGAGTAAAGCTAATTAGCTTTTTGATATTATGCCTTGGCACCTCTGGGCATAAAATTTAAGTAGTATATAGTTTTAAACTAAAATACTTTCCACCTCTAGATACCACAACAACAAAAACAATTTCTTAGTTTTTTCGTGGCAACAAAATGTCATACTACTGCTTGATCTATACAAAATATGGCCAGATAATGAAAAAAAGGAAGGAAGGAAGTGTGTGTAGACATGATTGAAATCAGATGAAAATCACCATACTGCAAGGCAGGCTGCTGTTGAGATGATCGCAGAGCCAGACGTGGCACTCACAAAGCAGCACACACAAAAAAGCCAGTATCCACTCTGAGGACAACTTAACTGGTTCAGAACTCGACTAAGCAGACTTGGAGAATTCCCTAAGCATGAATGGCCTACTTCATACAATATGGTGAGGGTATTCTTGGACCAAAATGATGAGCCAACACGAACCATCTGATATTTTGTGATAAATTAGCTGGGGAACAATGGGCCAATACGCTGTAGCAGATCAAGAGCACTGGTTATGACTTTATAGAATGTCATTCATGCATCACTGACACTTTACAGATTAAATCAAACATGTTTTCACCTGTTAGGATTGGCAACAATATTAAATGCCTAACTAGTTGGCTTACATATTGGCTATTTAGTTATTTTAAAGGGGAAGTCAAAACAAATGGAATGCTAGTGGAAAAGTAATCAACTTCTTGTAGGAATTAAATCAAACTAGATTGTTCACACACAGCCTTCTGCATTTGTAGCCTACAAGTTAATGCATATGAAATGATTATAATTATTATTTTTTTCTTATCGTACACCTATATACCAAATTCTTGATCTATATAACTTTGATACACTTGCGACAGTCAGGAACTGACATCTGTATGCACAGGAAGTTATTACTACATCAAAGGTCAGCTCTGAATATAAACTAATAGTACAAAACAAGAAATAACAGCTAAATTATTTGTTGAGAGGAAAATCAATGGAGAAATGAAAGTTAGTAGAAACAACAAATTAAATCAGTGTAAAAGCTTTTACAGATGATTCAGTTTTTAGACAGACATGTTTTAGCTACAGTTCTCTCAAACTCTGTTTTCCACGTTCTATTTTCACCCAAGACAGATGTGTACAAACAAATGATAGAAGCTCAAACGCCCAATATTTATTGCCGAATGTCAGAGCAGAATGGGTCAAAAACTGTTACTGGTTCTGAGCAGTGGTTGTTAAGGCACTCAAAGGTCAGTGTAATGATTTTAATTGAATGCCAGATCTAAAGGACAAGGTCCCAATTCATTTAATCTCTGGTGTATCACAGCCACACAAGAACCAGATCCAAGTATAGACTTTGTTCAGTCAGATGAGTGACATGTCCCTGATCAATACTATTGATCATCATGGTCTATAATGTTGGTCTATTTTAACACTGTTGATGTAACATGTTTGAGCAGGGGCAAGGAAGCAAGTGAACACCAAATGTAGCTACTTTTCTTATGGTAGCTCTGAGACGGGAGGGTATATTTGTGCCACGATTCTCGACACCATCAAGAAAACACCGGTCCTTCCATCTATTGATCCCCAGACTTCCCTCTTCTGAGCTGTAATTTCTAGCTCATCCAGTTGGAATCTAGGTATTATCAAGCCATCATTCCCTCCAGAAAGTTCTGGGTCTGCTCTACAATCTCCTTCCACTGAGACACATTATCAGTTAACCAAACCAACTCAAATGGCTCCTTTTAATGCCGAGGAGCAACAACTTTACTGAGTTTTGCTGAATAACTGAGCTTCTCACCCTACTCCAAAAGGTGAGCCAAACCATTCTACGGAGCAAACTCTTTTCAGCAGATTTTCCTCTTGATCTCATTCTTTAATCATTACCTGTAGCTCGTGATGAAAGATGAGGTTTGGAACATAAATTAACTCGAATATTGACAGCTGCTCCTTTCACCACAACAGATGAGCATGGCATCCACTTCACTTCAGAAGCTGCCCCATCCTGCCTATCAAACTCCCACTGTTCTACTTGTGAACAAAACCTGAGGACCATAGCCTCAGACGTGGAGGTGCTAATCTTTATCTTGGCTGTTTCACACTTGGCTGCAAACCACCTCAGTACCTGCTGGAGGCACTGCTTGAGCAGGCCAACAGAACTACATCATCTGGAAAGTACTGATTGGTTTTGTAATTGCAATCAATGAGCTTAGAAAAAAAAGCTGTGGCAAAATAGGAAACTTTTCAGTATCTAATAGCTTTATGATGAGTGAACTTTAAAAAAAAAAAAGTCTGATAAGGTTTTTGACAGCTGAAATTTATTTTATGATTGTAATCTGGTTTAGCTCATCCAGGCTTTTCCAGTAATTTAGGTTTTGGTCATATTGATCTTCCAGACTCTGTCACAGAGATGTTGACTGCAAGCACTTGGTGTGGAGAAGCAGCAAGAATGAGCAACACTGGTTATCACAGATGCTGCCAATTCAGGCTGTCCACACTGTCCACACAGAGCCTGCTGTACACCTGCCATTCTGGCATATTCTTCATCCTACTGTAATTCAATTTACTACTAAAACCCATTTCAGAGCCTGTCACATCTTCCCAGCTGAGAGGCAGTTGCACCAAGAAATTCTGCAGGCTGTTAAAAGATACTGTAACTTGTGAGGCAAGTGTGTGACTGTTGCCAGGAGTTAAGAAAAAAAAATGAACCTGTATATTTCAGGTTATTCAGCTGAAAAGGGTTTAATTAAAAAGCAGTTTAGAAGGAAGAGTCAATCTTCAAGAGCTTGGATTTACAGCCCTTCCTACAAAGGTATTAAGATTGCACAAAGTGATAAAAATCATATGATTTCTTTTTCCTTAAAAAGTAAAAAAAATAAAAAATAAATAACACACACAAAGAGACAGACTACTGTAATTAGAGGACTGAGAAGGCTATAGTCAGGTCTCAGAGGCCACCAGAATTAGCTCACAGTTGATTTGAGCTACATTCATTTATTTCATCGTACTTTTGTAATTATCACTGTAAAGTGAGCGGGTCAATTTAACAATCCAACTCAGATTTGGTTCAGGACAGCTTAAAGCGATGCAACGAGGTAATTATTGAAAACAGTGTCCTGAAATGTATTTAGCATTGTGACTCTTCTGTGATAAGGCGCTTCCGGAGGAGCGAGGGAGGGGCAATTTACTAACAAAGAACAGTGGAACAAAAAAATCTATTAGCCCTAAACAATTAAACTAGCTGCATTAAAAACAGTAACAACGAAGACTCATTATGATCTCCTTATTACAGTCCTTCAATTCTAAAACTGTAGGGTGTAAAGTAAAATAAAAAAATGGTTCTAAGAATGTTAGACAAATGAAACTTCAGATACATAACACTACTTATCAGTGTGGGATTATTTAGTGGACAAAACTTAACCACTCTGCAGAAGCAGTGTATTAAAACATGCCAAACATGTAAGCTATTATTTTTACTTATTGATGACCCATTTCCACTTAAAGGTATAAATTTGCAGCCACACAGAATATGACTTATTTTGATGCTGAGACTTTTTACCTTAGTTGCAAAGTAAAAAAAAAAGATTATTTTGAACTATATTAAATGGTTCAGTTTGAAAGAGTTTAGTCCAGATTCAATTCATTACTTGATTAATTTAAGTTATGATTTTCTTTGACCGGTCTTCATGACTTTGCAGTGTGTACCTTTAACATTTAAATGTCTATAAATGATAGTGAGGGTGAACCAAAAAGACAGGTAGAAAACATTGGTAGGTGTGAACTTTAAATATATGAATTCTTTTATACAAACGAATGAAGGAAGACTTTTGTTGTGAGGATTGCAGCAGTTAGTTAATATCCACACAAGTCCAGGAATCTTGCCTCGGGAATGTCCTGAAGGTTCATAGCTTACCCATCTGACATGGCTCTTAAAAAATAAATAAATCACACAACGTGAGAGGGAGGCAGACATGTTGAATATGATGATACCCCAACATCAAGATCAACTTGTAAGGAGTGACATATTTTTAATCTGACAGAAGGCTTCAGGGTGATAAGAAACCCACAGAAGGCAGAGGTAACGGCTGTTCTCAGGTTCAAACAAGTCCTCTAACAAGTGTTTACTAGAAACACTACAACACACGTGTCAATTTTAATCACACACTTGGATGTCAAATTTTGGCATGAAAAGAAGTGAAATGAGAACTTGCTTTTTTTTTGAAGAATCTGGAAATGCTAATAAATACATAGTTATCTAATACTGGGTCTAAATTAGAACAGCGGAGCTGGATAAACACATTAAAGCACTTTCAGTACATTGGTGTAGGAGGGACAAATTGTTCAGAGACCCTTTTTTTTAAAGTCAGCATTCTGAAACAGCCATTTCACTAAATTCAGTGTTTAGATGCACACTGTGACTAATCCATATTAATCCAACACTATAACTGGAACCTCTCCAAAATCAATATTTCAGATTGATTGCTGTCCAACATGTAGTGGTAGAGCTCACACTCTCAGAAAATGTCCACCATTCGATCCAAAATTGTTCTGCACCGATAATTCTTTGCGTCAATGTCAATGTCGACTGTTAGTTTTCCACAGTTGTAATCTACAGCATTATGTCCCTTTAAGTATGATTTCTGTCTAAAATTAGACAACTACAAAATCAGAAAGTTACTTTAAAACAAGTGAGATTTTGCGGTTTTTGCCTAAAAATCGCAGACCAAATTATTTTGAGGCTTTCTATACTTTAACACCTTTATCACATGATGGTGGTCCTTGTTTTGAATCACCCCTGAGGTTAACCAGGCGCACAGAGACCGACTGAGATTCAGCTGCAATTTCTGTAAGTTTCCTGCAGGTCTCAATCCGACAGCTGTCACTTCTGTTTCCTGGCCTCCCTTGTGTGGTGATAAGAAGCAAGTATTACAATTGTCACTTCACATTTTTCACCCACTATGTATTTTTTCTTTTTTGTTTTTTATCTGTTTAAATGGCCATTGTCCATCTATTTTGCGGTAAGGTAATGTGTGTTTTCACGCATAAAGAAAACACAATCCTGCCTCTGCAGCTATCAAAGCTATCAATCAACCGCGGTTTGAGGCTAAAATTGCAGGCTGTCCTGATGGATACATTTGCTACTTCCTCACTTCAATTTGTTTGGCAGCTGTTGAAAATGCACAGAGCTTGGTGTGCAAACACATAAAATAGCCTTTCCCATTCAGCTGGCAAAGGATGAAATGACAGCCTTGGCCATTTTGAGAACCTTCTGAAGCAGATACTGCAAGGAAAAAAGAAAAAAAAAACATTGGAATGCAGCAAAAATAGAGCTGATTTAGATTTCACCAGAGTTGAGGGTGAACTGTTTTTGTTCTTTTGTATACTTTGCATTCTGTTTGACTGATAGGCAATAGATACCACACTGAACACAAATACAGTAAACATAATGTTCTTATTTACTGTAAAAAGGATAAGAATGGCTACAGCACATCACCACAGTTACTCAGTAAACTGTAAATAAACGTATTGGCAACTAGAGATTAATAGGCTGACCAGTTTTAATTGGCTGATATTGGCCACTTTCGAAACATTGGCAGCTGGCCATGCCTATGAGTACTTAATTAAAAAACTAGGAACATGAAGAAGCAGCAGCAGCTGCTACAACAATCTAACTGTAGCCCACAGGCTAGTTTTTTTAAATGAGTGAAGTTTTTCTTTATATTATTTTAAGTGTTCGTCTAAAGGTTGATAAATATGTCTACTTAAGGTAAGAAATTATATTTTCTTAAATGAAAATTACATGTTGACCAAATTAAACAAAATCAGTGTTGTATGTCGGCCATTGTTTGCCCTGATTTGTAAAGATTAGCATCAGCAACAATAAAACTTTTTGGTGACATTGGTTATAACTGGGAAAATAAACAAATGAACAGATAAAAATGAATTTAATGCAAATTACAGCTACAAGGAGCATGAAGAACCCTTGCACCTCAGCAGTATTTAGGTCCGTGCTGCAGTCGAGGGCCGAGAGCTCGCCTGGAAAGCATCTGTAGGCATTAGGTGATGCTGTTAGAAAACTGTAATTATAACAGTGCATTCAGGCCAGGACTCTTATCAAGTCCATCAAATTTGTGTCAGATTGGATGATGCCTCGGGGACGTAGAGCCACTTCCAGTTGAGTGGCAACATATTGGCGAGGACCATGTGAAGCTGTTTATTTATTTATTTACTATCATAAAGTGTCTAATGTTTTTTAGATTTAATGTTGTATTTGGGATTTTTATAAACTGTTGCTACCATGTGGGCACACCTTCACTTGCCTGGGATGTGTTTTATGGTGGCGCTGTTAACAAGCCTTAACTTTGAAGTGCTTATTAAATACTAGCTCTATGTATTGTCTGAAAACTGCCATTTTAAACATCATAATCAGCAGTATGTGCATGTGAGTGGAGTATGGAGTTCATGTGTGACTTCATTTTAAAATGTCTTGATGATGGCACTGAACAGCGACTGTCTTACAACTCACAACCAATAAAATCCACTTTCCACCAGCATTCTTCTATCTTCCTTGAGTTCTCTGTTATACCGTCTGTTTACCAACCAACGTTTGTCAACAGCTTGTACACATGTAAACATAAGATCTGAACAGCCACTTCTTCCTTGACTCTATCGCACTTAAGAGGTTAACATGTAGATTCACAACATCCTTCGCTTCCCCCTTTGGAGAGCTACCTGCCAAAGATATCACTTGATCTACAGATGTCTCCTGATGCTGCTCTCTCCTTGAAGTGCAGCAACGACGCCCTGCCTCACAAGTCAACACGAGTCAACAGCAGAGACGCTTACATGGGAGAAATGAGACTCGTGGCAACACGTTTTTTTTTCTGAAACCCAAATCCAGCTCAACCTAGAGATGGCCTTTTATTTACCTGAGCCTAAACAGAAGGAACAACCACACCCATTTTATTCATTAACAGACTAGCATTCCTTGAAGGACTGAATATTGCTGCCACCTTTCATGCCGGGGTTTCAGATTAAGATGATCTTCATTGAAAAATGACCGTGTAGGCATTTGAGTCAAACCTTGAAAATAACATTACGCTCATTTTCATTTAATATTGTGTGACGTGATGCTCGGAGCATGATGTGAATGACTCTCAGCTATGACCGCATTCAAATTCAGCTTAATATTTATAAAACTGACTGAATAATATCCCTATTTGTAGTGGCTTAAGTTGTGGTGGCCATCTTGAATTGGACCGACTACAAATTTAATCAGTTATAGATGTACACTCAATAGTTACTTCTTGAAAATTCCAATTAAAATTGGCCCAGTGGTTCAGGGGATATTTTCCAAACATTTGACTCCAAATATTTAATGGCAACATTTTAAACTAGAAGCACTCAGAGCGCAAACCTCTGCCAAGGCCAAAATTGTGCGATGCAGATCATCACCAAAATGTAACCGCTTGTTTTTTGTGACAACTCCAATATTTCCTGAAAATTTCATCAACATCTGTTCATGAAACCAACCAACCAACACTACTGAAAATATAGCCTCCTGGGTGTCGGTAAAGACCTTGAGGAGTCTGTTGCATTGGGGATAAGTCTCAGCTGTTGGTGGCGGCCACTAATACATTTATTTGTTAAGGAAGTAAAGTTAAAAGAGAAAAAATGGTATCCTGTCTTGATTACAACACATAATATATGCTTCAGAGTAAGGCACTTTTAGGTCACAGAGGTAAGAACTTTTAAAACAAATGAAACTTTCTGATGTAAAGCTCCTATCAACCTCATAACAATTTGTGAAACAGTCAAATACGTTTTGTCATCTTCTACAGCTACAAAGACTCAGTCCTCATATCTAGCATTTCTTAAAACAACTCATAAATAAGAATGAGTTTCCATTTAAAAAGGCATTTTATGAAAAGAAAATTAGTTACTGAGGTAACATTTTTCTCACAGATTTCAACAAAAGCGGATGCCCCCAATTGTCAGCTTCACTAAACTTGTTGATTAAATAAAGACAAAAAGGCTAAGTGTAAAATTATAATCATTATGACTTTTTGTGTCATTGGTTCAGGGTCAATCTACTCTTCTCCACTTGTTTAACCAAGAAACAATTACTCTCCTACCTGCCATCCAGTTCAAGTACAGCTTAAATTTTCAATTTCAGCTACCCTTCATGACCCCAAAGTGTTCAAAGATGCTCTTCAGTTCAGCTGAGTGGGGTGATGGAGAATACTTTGAAGGTACGAACTGTTTTTGTATAAAAATACAAAGACTGCAGAAGACATTATTATAGTCTGTAAAACTGACTGATTTATACCTGTTTTTGTGTTTGCTAAGGTCGATAAGTTGGGGTAGCCATCTTAAAACCTCCATAAGTTAATCAGTTTTAGATGAAAATTCACTGAAAAGATTTAATAAAAGGGTTTATGAGATATTTTCCCAACAGACAAACAGGGATGACTCCAACAGTTAATGCCTTTTTTTAAAATTAAGACCTAATGCAATAAACTAGTTTTTGGAGTATTTGCTGGGGATGACATTCAGCTACTACCACACCAAACTTTAGCTAAATATCTGTAAAACTGATTGAATTGCCATTTTTGAGATTGCAAAGTTTGATTAACTGTGGCAGCCATCTTGAATCAAGTTGCCTCTTAAAGGTAAAAAAGGGAATCAGCTGTAGATGTCCATCCAATGGACACTTTCTCAAAACTTCAATCGAATCAGTTCAGTGGTTTATGAGTTATACAAACAGTAGCTAGTCGAACAAACTCACTCAAACATCCAGACAATTACATGATTGCTTGCTTTTCATGGCGGTGAGTGATAATGAGGCCTGACATACTTGATGTTTATTAAGTCACTATTGCTACTCAGTGGCAAAAGTATGTCCCACTTACAGGGCAACCCCACAAAGTCTGCCTTTCAAATCGAATGAGATAACTCCTGGATCTTTTCTTATAATTCACTCTGAGGGCTCAAATTGAGTCATTTTGACTATTTTGACCATTTTCCTATTGGTAGAGCTTTGCAGACCTATAGATACAAGACAAATACATAAAAGAAATGATTTCATTGTGGGAGATAAGTAAGAGTGTTCAGAGTCAATAAAGATCTTGGTACACAAAAAGACTTGCATTTGTTATACTCACACTGGCAGTTCTCAAGCAAAATATTGATCAAATCTCACCACAAACAGTTAGAGAAAAATAAGAGATTAAAAATTAAGAAAAACAAACAAACAAACAAAAAAGAAATAAGCTGAGATATTTTGGACACTCCCTCATGAATGTCGTTGGCAACATTTGCAGTCCTGTGAAATACTACAAATCCAATACCGTCAATCCATCTAAAACTGCACCTTTCACTTCTGATGGAACCTAATCATTCCTCTGAAGAACCTTATTATTCCATCAAAGTGCATCTGAGTTCCTTACAGGTGAGACGTAGCAGCCGCAGTGTGATGAAATCTGATGACAAACTGCATCCAGTTTGGAGAAAATGTTTAGATTTCACAGTTTTGGTGGGTTTTCAGACATGGCTCATAACATGCAATCAAATGCAATCAAATGCAGAAATCCAACACGGCCGTCTCCCACAGGTCTACCATGGTGGGGTCTAATTAAAGCTCCGACCCCCAAGGTATTCTTTTCCACTTCTGCTGTGGAGTGCTGCTGAGGAGGAACAAACCACATGAGTGCAAAGACAAACAGAGTTATTAAGCCAAGCAGGCCTATGGTGCTTCTTGATGAATGACAAGAGAAATGGGCAAAGAAGGCATTTGATGCTGGAATGGCAGAGAGGAAAGTTCTCCACCAGCCAAAACACTTTGGCTTCATAAAACTGCATATTAATGTTGAAACAGTGAGGCCTGTATGTCTATTCAGATATGCTTCCTAATGGTTAAAGAAAAAAACAAAAAAAACAAAACAGAAATGTTCGTTCTTGGTGCAACACTCCGGAGAGGAGAATACTCTTTTTAAGCCTTGGCTGGCACCAAATCAGCATTGTAATTTGAGACTAAATCAAAGAATAGGCTGCAGATGAGTGCAAGCAAAATGTGCTATTTATTCGTGTGCATTTTCTTTCAGTCTCTGCAAAATAAAAATCATTCCTTGGTGCAGTGAAATTGGCATGCTGCCCAAAATTTGTCTTCACAATAAGAATGCAGTGAACACAAAGCTTCCCTCCTCCCTCTTCCCTGTTAGCCTTAATACTTGGGGCAGTGTGTGGCCCTGATTTGACCGGCCTGACGCGAGTATTAGTCTTTCAAAGTTCAATCAGTCATTTCAACAACTTCCCGGTGACAGGCCAAAGAGAACAACACGGCCACAAATCAAAGGTGAGCTGAGAGGGGGCCCTCTTACACCAGGCAGGCTCAGGAGATGTATTGCTGGCAGCTTTGAAATGCAAAGGAGGAGAGGGATGTGTTTACATGATGACATTGTGTTTATCCATCAAAAGCAGAGTAGAGAGAGGCAGTATTTGGAGATTGGGGTGGGAGTGAGGGGGGGATGACAGAGCATTCGGCGGAGCCTGGGTGGCACGCCAATCTAACAACCGCGTCCCACCGGTGATGGAGGGCAACGCAGTGCCACATCTTTCTCCACTCTGCCTCTCTACATTCTTTCACATGTTTTCTGCTTTCTGTCATCATCCCATCCGTGCAGGATAATCTCATCCGGCACCATTTTCATTTCCTGCTTTGATTATGTAATAAACACTAAAGCAAACTACATTCTGGATACAAACTGTGGCAGTGGAGGTTTGGACGATTTCCAGTGTTATTTTCACCCACCTATTTATTATTTACACACATAAAAGATAGTTTTGGAAAATTGCAAAAGAAACTAATGTACATTGGCACACAGCCTGAAAAGATTTTATTTTATTTTTCCTCTGCAAAGTGTCATTTTTTGGGTAGAACTCCCTTTTGACCTGCAGATATTAGCTTATGTGCAGCAGGTGGCAACTTTCATATTTACTGCCCAAAAACCAAAGGTGAACAATTATCTTTTTGCTTGTATGTGTGCCTGTTAGGAAAATATCTCATGAACAAGTGGGCAAATTTTAATGCAACTAAGAAAGAAATCAGTAGATGGACATCTGCGATTGATTAACTTTTGACATCAACCTGATTAAAGATGGATGCCAGAGCTAACTGGCCTTAAAGACAAACTGAATTTTAATTCAGTTGATTTTAAAGAGATTCTCATAAACTTAGTGAGGTAGTGACTGAAACTTGGCTCTGACACACTGTGAGCTAACAGATTGCACAAGATCTTTGTTTACATTCTTGTCATAAATTAGTTTTAATCAACTATCAGTTGGCAAAATATCTCAACAATCATTTAACAAATTTTAATGACTGGATATACCTCTACCACTGGTTATCTGTTGGAGCCAGCCCGCTGACCTTAGAAAACACAAAAATGGCTATAATGCAGTCAATTTTACATAATTGTGCTAAAATCTGATGTGGTAGTAGCTGAGAATCATTCACAGCCCATACTCATGTGACAAATCACAATAATTTCACATAATGTTTTAAATGTCTGACCAAAAAGGGCTACAAGTCCATCATTTCTTAATATAGGAACTTTGAGATGAAAGATGGGGAATATGAAGTCCTTCTAAGAATGCTAGGCCTTTTATTACAAGCAGAAATTGAAGATATATAACATGTTTGGGACTTTGGGGAATCTGTGAACAAGTGTCAGTGCAAAAAAAAAATAAAAAATTCTTTTAGTTTCCGAACAGGTCCTAAAGCCGAATCTATCCCCATAAAGATTTTTGGATCATCACATATAAAGTGGGAGAAAAAAGGACATGGGAGAATCATTGTCCTGTCATTTCTAAAGCTTCTAAGGCCCCCCCATGTGACTCTGGAGATTATGAAAAGGCCGCTGAAATATCAGAGGGTTTACTCTCCAATAACAAACATCACCATGCCGAGATGGATATCATACCAGGTGGGGAAAAAATGCAAATATGAGCCGCTTGCTTTAAAGCTGGACTCCGGCTGGCTTCTTGCTCATATCAGTTATGACTCACTGGCAGAACACACTGCCAGAATACTAAAGCATGCTTTAAGCAGACATAAATCTGAAAATGAAGGGAAAAAAATGAACTAAAACATTGACGCTAATCAAATATTCAGTGGAATGTAGCAGAGGGTCTTTCGCTTTCAAGAACCCACAATTTCATGTTTACTACCTAATTTTCTGTAGTGTTTTGACAACATGGAAATGGAAAACATTAATCAGCATCAAGGATAGACTGACTCTGTAACTAAAAGCAAATAAAGACAACAATTCTTAGATAGATTTAGTCTGTTTGGAGTGTAATGACAGTAAAGATGAGAAACATCAATATTGTTTCTTTCTACAAACTATCTATGAAGGAATCAATCGTATTACAAACAGCTGAGACTTCACTGGCCTTAAAGCAAAACCAGGCAGCCAAGAGTGACAGAAGAAAGCTCAGTATGATGTGAAATGTGCCAACTTTATTTTTTACTATTTTTTTGGTTTAAAAAATTGTTAAATTTGCAACTTTATATAAAGTTTTAAAATTTGAATGTAAGGAACTTTCTTCTGAAACAGCATGAAGTCAGAAGCTAAAAAAATCTTTTAAGGGGTTTGAATTTCAGGATTGAGAATTCTACATTTAATTTGTAAATTTATCTGCAATCTACAGAGACAAACACAACAACGGTCAACTTTGATAGAAGATTTTGCAGCAACAGTTGAGTTTATGTCAGGTAAACTGATTCATATCAACCTGACTCCTAATAAAAGTCATCTTATAGACCATTTAAAAAGAAAATCCCAATTTACTGAATTTGACCTGGTGTTTGTTCAGGTCAAAGAAAATTTGACCTTATGGTGAGTTAAAAAGTCAGTAACAAGTAACCAAACATGTTCAAAAAACATCTTTTTACAATGCAGCATCTTAAATCATCAGAAACCACAGAAAGTATGTTAGGAAACTCATAGCATAGCCTAAAAACTTTATAAATATATTAAATTTGTATTTTATATAGCACTTTACAAACAACAAAGCTGCATCAAAGTGCTGCACAGCAAAAAAGACGAGGAGAAATAATAAAAATACAACAGTAAACGTAACAAATCAAGTTTTCAATCATTTGAGTCAAATGCTCGTGAGTAGACGTGGCTCTTTAAGAGCACCATAAAAGTTTTCTGAGGTCCTATACGGAGAGAAATTATTCCACAGATCAGGAGCAGCAACTGCAAAAGTGTGATCACGTCGACTTTGAGTTTCAGATCTTGGAACATCTAAAAGTATCTGCTTGTTTGACCTCCATCAAAGTAATGAGCAATGGGTTAAAATGTCCATCATACAAAGTCCCTCCTAGAATGACTGACTCTCTCTCTCTCTCTCTCCCACACACACACACACACACACACACATAATAATTACAGTAAGCGAGAGATGCTAGATCTATGTAGTTTATCAGCTCACACTTCCAGCGAGACACAGAGAAGTGATTCCTTTCCAATGAGTGTTTGTGCATATGCCTTATAAAACACGCAGCCACACAACATACATCACTGTTATGGAATCAGTGTACAGTGAACATAAACAATACATGCATCCTCTCCTAATACGAGGACGCAGTCAGCTGTGAACAAACGCCACATATCACATCCCTCGTGCGCTGGCAATGTGTTCCTGACACCATCTTCTGCACAACATGCTTTTACAACAGGATAAGTAGCTAATATGCGATGTGACGCTTGTTAAGGGAACTCCTACATCAGAAAGGATCTTCCCCCGAAGGCTGTAAAGCAGCATGTAAATATGTAGGCATCCT
Source organism: Kryptolebias marmoratus (assembly GCF_001649575.2). Lineage (NCBI taxonomy): Eukaryota > Metazoa > Chordata > Actinopteri > Cyprinodontiformes > Rivulidae > Kryptolebias > Kryptolebias marmoratus. The sequence continues at coordinate 3,844,880 of NC_051442.1, forward strand.
TCCAGCTGTAATGTGAGGAAAAGTAGGCTAACTCCTTAGTTATGGCCCTGATGATTAGGTGGCTGTGTGTGTGTGAGTGGGAGTGACTGTGTGGAGGCAGATGTGATTATGTACATGTGATTAGAGCTGATATTTCCTGGTAATTTGGCATTTTATGTCAACACAAGGTAACAAAATACCTTTTTTTTTCTTTTTTTAACAAACAGCAACACCATCAACAGCATCCAGTGATGCTAAATAAAAAAACAATTGTATGCTTTCTCCATATAACCAGGTTATTTCCCTATGTTATGACTCTTAAGAGACAGCTCACAGTTGTTTGTATGAGCTTATTATTCAAAAGCATCAGCATCACAGATCAGCTGGTAGTTAGGGTTGTTTGGCAAAACAATAATGTCATATCCCTGAGTAGCAACGGTGCAGTCATTTAACTGCTCATATGTAGTGTAAAGCAAAAAAATAAAAACTGTGTGGTATTATTTGTGTATAAAGAAGGTATTTCCTGAACGGATTCTTCCTGTGCAGCGGTACCAACTCTCTGCACCTCGACGAATGCATAACTGTATTCTGGCATTAACCTGTAGATTAATACAGTTTGAATTACATTTTTATGACACTTTTACTCAATTTGGTTTTTTTTTCTGTGTTTCAATTTATTTTGTTTTAATCTCGTTCTATTTTTGATGGTTGGCGTAAATTGTGAAGCACTTTGGTCAACTACTGTTGTTTTTAAATGTGATATATAAATAAAATTGATATTAACATTGACATAAATTTATAGAAATACAAAAAACAAAAATGTCATGTAAGGAGCTAAGAAGTAGTCTCATTTTGTCTATGTTGATTCATATTCAAAAATCATGAAACAATTTTAAGCATAAGTGGGGGTGTCCCAAAAAAATTAAAAGTTTACCAATCACTGCAGTAGGTCTTAGCAGAAATGCCTATATCCACGTCATAAGAAATATTTTAGTTCCTTAATAAAATCTTTGCTATTTAGATACAAAATTGGATAAAATTGTTTGAATTCCAACAAACATGGATCCTGGGATGTCACTGGGGACAACAGCTATTGAAGTTCAGCTTCATTTGAAAAGACCATTTGTGTCACATGAATTCAATAAAGATGTCGAACCATTTTATTTTTGAAGCACTGCTGTTTAATCTAAAAAAACGTGGCTCAGAAACTCTTGGGAATTTTTAAGCTGGGATGCAATGGCATTAAAACTAAAGCTCAAGCATGCATAAAGATGTTCTTTTTAACTAGAAATAATTCTTAAAAAGGACAACTGGACCAACTGTCCAGACATATAAAAAAACAACATTATGACATCCAAAACGAACAGGAGACTGAAAAGGACGGATGCAGAACCATCTGTGTAATCAGCAGTCAGCATGGCCTCCCAACACTACACATCTGACCATCAACACATAATACAGCTCTGCCAACCCACTCGCTCCCACACACACTTTCTTGTATTGCTATCATTAAGAGTACCTTTCAGTCTGTGTTCAGACAGCTCTTAACCCCAACTCCATGCAGTGCAACAAGGCAAATTAGTTTGATATTTCTCAGACTGCTGTGTCATTACTATTTCTGATTCCCATTACTCAAATATATCTTCTAATATGACGACTTAATCCATAAACCTAAATTAAACAAACAACAATAAAAAACACAGGGAGACTTGAATGTCATGTAATCCTTTTATGTCCCACAGGACCTGCCAAAGGCCAGGCTAACGTGTCTCAGCAATGAGAGGAAAAACATAATAAAGGCAGTTCCTTGAAGGACATCAGTGATTCATTTCAGTGGGGGGATAATGAAGAAAGGCAGCTGGGGGTGTGTACGAGTACTCGTCCCTGTGGGTGGCTGCTGCGAAAACATTGGAGCAGTTCTGAAATGGTAATGACACAGTTTGACCGTGGGCTTCGGATGGCCAATTCTACAAGTGGAACGCCACAGTGTATGACAATAGAGATGGAAAAGGCTACGACATTTACAATTTGAGGACAGAAAAGCAGTGCTCTCATCTTGGAGGCACAAAACTGTTTGGGAAGCAGTTAGTTTGTAAAACAATGGGGGCAGATTGAATTAGGACAATCATATCCAAGAGTCGGCCTGGTGAACTCAGTGAAGAGACTGTAGTCGAGATTGTTTCATTTGTAAACAGTTGCTTAAAGGACCAAATAAAATGTTAAATTTTGTGACAAAGTGGCAAGGAGTCTTTGTATATTTAGAGAAGGAACGTAAGGTGGCACCTAACTGTTGACAAACGAGTGGGTGACTCAGAATTGCAAGAAAATACATTAATTTTCAGTTGCAGACTCACTGTTTGTAACACAGTCACCATTAAGCAAATTTTTTGTGCTGCAAGTTTTTGAAAGTCATGTTTATAAAATGCAAAACTGCATTCTTAGCCATGCATTTTATTTTGTTGTTCACCTCCGCCTGCTTGCCACCACATTTATGATTTAATCTGCCGGAGTACATTCTTGAAACGAAACAAGGCAGATTTGTATCATTTCTTTTAATAATTATCATTTATCAATGACATGGTTTTTAGACCTGGACATCCGTCTTGGATGATTTCTGTCAGAAGAGAGCTCCCACACAGATGTCAAAATACAGCACTCCTGAGAAACACTGGCGATGCCCACCATGGCATTGTGACTATTTTTAGGGGATGAACAAAACTCCAATGGCAGGGCAGTGTGCTTTTGCGATTCTCGCAAAAAACTTTTTAAGTTCGGCAAAAGTCGCTATATATTCAGTTTGTTTTATTGTCCAGCACTACAGAAAATCTTTTTCATCCCACTTGTCAGAGACAAAAGATTTTCTGCCCATGTTGGGATAAAACATACAGTTAGAATGGTTTAAAACAGACTATGAGATGCTGAGTGAAAGTGTAGGGGTGTGAGATGTAGTGGAAAGCAGGGTTTTAGTGTTATCCACCTCTGACAGGCAGCCAACAGAAGCTGCAGTAATGCAGGATTTTAAAGAAAGCAAGACCTCAAAGTTAGGCCTTGTACCACTGATTTATAAATGAAAGAGCAACTCGTTTTGGCAGCCATAATAGCTCCAAGTTCCCAGTAGCAGAACAGAACAATGCTGATGTCCTTCATCATTAAGGTCTGCTGGAAATCTGGATTCAACTGCTAACATGGCAGAATGCCTGCAACAAAAATGTGCATGTTATCTTGAAATTCCCTGAGACAAACCGTAGTATAGAGAGGGCGTGAGGACAGAAAAATGAGGACTCTGAAACAGACCAGTTCTTTGTAAAAGTTCACTGAGAAATGAAACCTGAAAATCATCTTTCACTGGCACCATGATACGCTCAACGGTCGAGAGGTCATCAGCGTTTTCTCTGTGAGCTTTGAAAGATATGCGAGACAACAAATCATCCGATGGCTCCAAGATAAGAGATAACTCCCTCGTGCTTCAGAAAGGTATTAGATAGCATTGTTTTCCTCCCTTTGGTCATCATCCAACAGTGTTGGCTGGTCTCATGAGATCCCCTCTATGCCTGTTTGATATAGAACTGCAGAAACGAAGAGACACACTAAACTTAAAAAGAAAAAAATGTTTTTTTCCTCTATCATTTATTGACCGACTTGCACCCAAAAACGGGAAAAAATAAACTTCAGTCAACCTGAAATTACAGTATTGAACAACAAAGCCTTATATCAAACTGTGCCTTAGCTATGCTATGCTTTTTTACAGTACCTAGACAACCAGAACCTAGAAAAATGAACATAAAAGCTTCTACTTGACCAGAACTCCATTTTTTCCTAAACCTAAATGAGTTTGGTTTGTTATTCTATTATTGTTGAAACAACTGAAAATTACAATCTGTCTAAAAACTGCCTAAGAAGTTGGGTAAGCCATACAACAATCATACACAAAATTTACTGAGAACTACATCAAGTAAAAATATATCTGAATTTGCTATGTAATAATAATAATAATAATAATAATAATAATAATAATAATAATAATAATAATAAACATTGAATCCAACAGCACAAACCCAGCTGTTTTTGAGATGAAATTGTTGCATATGAAGAAGGACAACACCAAGTTTTTTTTTCTTATAGAAGCAAGACAAGAAAACTCCGCAGCCACGAGACAAGACAGGGACGATTTAGCACAAAAATATGAAGTTCTGAAGCTAAAGCTTATGTTCAGGTTGAATCTACATACTCCTCTGTGCAAAACCTCTTCAGCATGTTTTTTTTCCGCTGGCAGAAAGAAGAAAAAAAAGTAAGTTATTCCAAGCATCTCAGAGAATTTGCCAGAATTTTGTGAATAGCGTTGCTCTTGGTGTCCTCCATCTTTTTGTGTAATCCCAAACTTAGACTTTGATGTTGAGATCAGAGCTGTCAGAGTTTTACCATTTGTTGCAGGATCTCATCACTCTTGTTGCAGAATATACTGTACATTTTTATGAGTCTGGCTGATGCTCGGCTGAATCACGAGCAGATAGTACTCGATGTTAATCCCAGTACAGAGATGCAGTATGCATGTTTGCATGTGAGTGTATCTAGTAAATATGAAACATTGCACCAGTCTGGACACCATTACATAAATGATTCGGACCATTGTTATTGTAGGAGTTACTTCAGTGAAATGGGAAAATATTTTTGAATATTGTTTTGTCCAAACAAAACAATTGCATACTTATTGTAGCGCATGGACTGAACCACAGACTTAAGTGTTAACATGATGAACGAATAGGGTTGATTTTATACACCGACAGTTTGGACAAAAATAGAATATTAAACATGTTCATATTAGAATGTATGAGGCAAAGATTCAAAGACAGTAGCTATGATATCAAAAATACTACTATAGTTGAAAGAAAATATCTGTTGGGTAAAAAAAGAAAACTGATACTATATTTTTGATATTGTTTACTTTGACAATCAAGCAGAAATAAGACAAACAGTATATTTACTTTGCAGCCAGTCTCCAGATGTGACTTGCACCATTTGTGTTTACATTGTTGTGATGGAAAAGGAAGATAAAGTACTACAGCAGGAAACACTTCTCTCTGTTTTATATGTTTTATACAACATTTCAGATCTTTAGAAAGCTTTAACTCACATCTAGACTGTATTTTAAAAATATTTTTTCATTTCACTGGTACCTAAAACAACTGATATTATAACTTTTTTGTTATATTTAACTAAGACTTGTTATATTACAGTGATAAAACCACAAATCCCACACAGTTAAACTCAATCAATTTCTAAAATAAAAGTGTGCTGACCTGCAGATACATTATTGTAGACAGATGGGTTTTAACAATATAAAAAAGGTTGTGTTGTGATAAACTTTAATTCTCAAAGAAACCTGTAAGATTAAGGATGCCTGTGGGAGTATAGCTTCACCTGGAGCAGCAGGACATCTTATCACGCCCAACAAACGTCAACTACATCCTAATCCACACATTTAATAGCAAATAACTTAACTGTTTTTAAAGGGCTGTAAATTCAGCGAACTTTGCTGCAAGGTGGTCCACAACTCCTAGCACTGGGGCTTTGCTCGCAAAATTAAACAAGCGTTTTCACTGCGAGACCCGAGAGCAACATCTCTGCGGCCAACACAATCGCTTGCTGAGAGAAGGAAAAAAACATTTGCCTCCCAGTGCAAAGGTAGTTTCTTCTACTGGTCATTTGTCTGTTGACTGGTGCATCTGGAAAAACCAACAAAGGAATTTAAAAAGAAAGCAACAACCTGTTTTTTCTTAACCTAACCTCTTTTTAATGAGCCGCCTGTAAGAATGCTACTGAATAATACAAGAAATTTAGAAAGTCAAACATCTACAAATTGGTGTATAATTTATAGCTCTTATAAATGACAAAGCCTGCAACAAGTTGTTTTTATTTAATGATTAATATGTTGATTGTAGGTTTGCAGGCAACTGATTAATTCCTGCACTTTGATTGTTAAAGCTTTACAAAAATTTAAGTATTATTTGATAGATTAACAGAAGAACTATTATAAGAACAATTTGTTTGATAAGGAAATTATTTAGTGCATGAGAGGGGATAGAGAATAAACAGACCAGCCAAAATGTATGTTCAAAGTAGTTTGTGGACTTTAACAGAGATAATTAATTAAATATGACCCTGAATGAGCAAAGTGAAGCAGGTGAGTAACATTGTTTTCTTCCTTCCAAACATTAATTTAGCAGCACTGTCTTTTCTTAGGCTTGAGTCTTTTTCAAATGTAGGACTGCTTTTGTTGTTTCACATAAAAATGTCCAACCTACAGTGTCTGAATGTCTTTCAGACTCCGCTCACATCTTTCCAAGAACAACTATTCACATATTAAGCAGGCTTCCCAGTTTCAGAATGCTTACTTAGCATTTGCGTCGGAGTAGCTCCTGTGATAAAGTGTTGCACTGCATTGATTTTGTGCCAGCGCTTGGGTCTATTCTGGTATGCTTTCACTCTCACTGCTATCTCTCCCTTTGCCTTTTTCTGCTTTGGATAGCACAAAAACAAATATGCACAAGCCTCTCAACATTCATGTTCGGAGGTGACCCTGCTAAAGCCTCCTGGTCATCTTCTAATTTTCACAGCTCCAGCTCAGTGGTGAGAAGGACAGAGCTGACACTGTGGATGGTGAGAAATGAAGCTTGCTAAACAAACAGCACCACAGGCTGCTATTATGATCTACAGTCGAGGTAAAAAGTAAATACACCACGTTTCGATTCAATGGCTTTTATATAAATGGCCACAATAAACAGAAATATATATTGTCTTTATATGGATTTGTGGTTGGGTAAATACAACCTCTCATGACCTGCACAATTTCTGAAAAAACCCAAACCTTTACTAAAACCTAACTTGATTGAATTTTTGTTGTAATAAACTACAATATACTAGATCAAGTTAGACAGAATTGAAAGCAATTAAATTATAGTTGGAATACATTGAATTTTAATAAATTGGAATACAACTGGAATAAATAAGAGCAGTTTACTTTGGCAGCACAAAATGAACTTCATTGTTCATCACTGCTGAATAAATAACTTATTTAAAATCAGTGCAGTGAGTCAAAAGCACTGCATCACTTTATCACCAGGTGTGACTATCTCCATATATGATTAATATAAAATGTAAATATGTATGAGTACATTTACATTTTGATGTAAGCAACCAGTAATGAGTATTTGAATCAAATAAATATTTGCAAAATTCCTCCCATAATTCTTGCATGAAGCTCTTAAAAGGCTTGTTTGGGTTAAAATCACAAATATGGTTGTTTTGGTTGAATCTTCTGTAATGAATCCTTAGTAGATCATTGAAAACATTATATGGTCTCTTCTGTTATGGAAGGCCTTTGTGTGAACTTGTACAGTTATTTCTGTCACCATATTTCAGGTAAGTAAAAGGAAAGAGAAATGTAATGGATGTAAATGAACAGAGATGAAGAGAAAGCAGGTGGGTAGGAGGGATGAATGAACGAATGGATGGATAGATGGATGTTAGTTGGCTGAAGGGGTGGACTGGGGGGTGTATACGCTACATATTGGCATCGATCCACAGGAGGGCCCATCAAAGACACAATGACATTTATGGCGCCGCTGACTGCAGCAGCCTGGCCTCAGCATCAGGCACAGAAAACTACGACGCTGTTGACTGTGATGGGAAAACTGTCACTGCTTTTGATGACCCCTGAGCCATTTTCTTTACAGATCTACAAGGCTGAGGTTTTACAGGTCCCATTACCTGCAGAAGGTGAAACAGCTGTTCTTCAATAAATTAGCGGAAAAGCAAATGTTTTATTGCTCCCTGTGGTATTTGTAAGCACATGAAGTAAATAATAAGTAACCCTGAAATCCATTTTAAGGATATGTTCACTTGCTTTACTACATATGTCCACACGGATACACGGAAAATTAACCCAACGATGTAGTAATTATGCCAGGTCTGCATGTGGCGCTGTAACGCTGCCACGAAAATACAGCAGAAACAGCAAAGACGACTGTAAACACTAAAATTTAAAGATGAGGATGATGTTATTGGGCTTAGATTATTTGGTGTAATACAAAGGTGTTTTGCTTTGCTCTATTCAAAGCAATTTTTCTGCTCAACATTCGTGTTTGCTCATTGAAGCGAGCCGACGTGCTCATTGAAGCATGTAATCTGTTGTTACGTCTGTCATGCTTGGGTCAAAGGTTAAGTTAGGTTAGAGGTAGGACTATGACATCATTGTTTCCAAAAGTTTGTGTCTAGGCTCTACAGATTTGAACTCAATGGTGGCATTTCAAGTGTTTTTCACTCTGGAACCTCGTTTCCAAAAATCCATTTAGGGGCTCATAAAACAGTTTTTGTGTTGACACAAGGTTAAATCAAAAGCCTTTGCTTTGTCAAAGTATGGCAAGGCTTTAATCCCATGTATCACTACTTAAATAAAACTGGAATAATGGATCTGCTTTGTACATTGTAGCGAAAAAGCCACTAGATTAATGAATTCGAGCCATACAACAGACCAATTTTCATTTTAGGCTTACCATGAAAAAGGTAAATTACCCTACTGTACAACGAGTTTATTCAGGGGCTTCCAGTCCAAGTCACTGGTGTGACTTTTGGCAGAGCAGCTTGCCTGGAGATGGCCTGAGGTTGACGCATGCTTTGCATGATAGAGTAGTCTCTTGAAAGCATTCAGTGTAACTTTCTCTGGGCAGAGAAGACAGCAATATTGAGAACAGGTTTAAACACCAATTTTAAATGTAAAAGCCTGTGATCAACGGCGATTATCCAGATCAATTATCCAGATACATGAAGCATAATAATACAAATTAAACATGTTCATCCTTGTGAAAAAAAAACATTTGTGCTTTGAAATAACAGCGGGGAAAACTGATCATTATTGCCAAATATGATGTGCTCATATACAATGAATGCATAAATAAAACTGCATAAAAAAGGTATTGGTGGTTGTTCTTAAAAGCTCCAACAGACAGACAAACACACACACACCATGCACAGCTGTATGTGTAAGCTTTTTGTTTTATTGCTGGTAATAATTGTTGCAGAGAGAACAAAAACTGTAGGAAAATGACGGTTCAGCAATCCTAAACTGTCTTTATTGTTAAGGGCATTTACAACAAAGCACAAGTGGACAAGAAAGATTTACTGCTTGTTCCTGAATCCCTTTGAATTTAGGAAAAACAATCTTGTTCTAATCAAAATGAATGCCCACGTCCAAAGCCTTGAAAACAAGTGACCTAATTACAGGTGACACTTTTCTCAAAATATGCACAAAACTAAATTTATCAGCAACAAAATCTTCCTCCTCAATTCTTGTTTTGTTGCATATTATCAGAGAAAGGCAGAACATTAGTTCTTAATTTGATGCCATTTGTGCCTTTCACAGCACTCACCAAACAACAATATTTCAACATTATTGTCAGTAAATTTATAAGTAAAAAAAAAACTGTAGTCTTATTTATAAACAATAGTGTCTCTCAGCTTCAGTAGATTGTTTCAGAGGAAAGAAAATGATGGAGTAAAATGGTTTATTTACTGTGCAGAGAGCCAAAATGGGATGCTTCTGCTTAAATTTTTCTACAATCAGTCAAGGCAAAATATATTATCAAAACCCTCAGTATACAACACACACCATTTGTCTTTTCTTTTTGTTTTTGTCTTGATTACACAGTTTTTAAACCACTTTCAAATTCAAGATTTTTGCAAACAAGAGAAGCATTACAGAGAGGAAGAGTTATTCTCTGTGGCCGTATAAGATTGTGTATTTCTGAGAAGTGGAACAGAAGCGAAATCTCCGTTCAATCACTTCAGATCTGTCTTAATGCCTAATTGCTCTGTTATGCTACTGCCTCAGTCCTGGATTATAGGACTAAATCACAAAAACTTACCACCAAATACCCTTTGCATGGCCAAAACTGCTAAATAAAAAGCTAAAACAGATTTGTTATGCCATGCCCAACTACAGCATTGGGACCCTGTCTGTATTACCAAACGTCCATTTCTATAAAAGCCCAACAGCAAAAGAAAACCTTTAACTGAAAACCAAAAATCACACCTTGTGTGTCCTTCAGGTTTTTTATCTTTGGAGATGCCAATCATTTAATGAATTTGAGCTCATTATGTCTCCAAGTCAAGTAGCTACAAGAACGTCCAAAACGTGAAACCCAATCCGCTGACAAAATTTAAAATTTTTAACCAAGGCACTTATTACCGAAGCTTAAAAGTCTAATCATGAGAATGAGGGAAGTAATTTTCAGGAAGGAAATTGTGACACATTAGAACTGTCACCAGGTGCCTGCTCACAAAATATTGGCTTTCTTTTTGAGGATCTTGAGATGCTATGAATCGGTACAGTATTAATTAGACTGAATTAAAACGACTCAAACTGTTTAAAGAAAACAGAAAAAAAACAGCTGGGCACATTATATGGAGCTATAGAAGCGTGAAGCCCAGTTTATACCGTCTTTGATTTGTATGCAATATGAACATGTGGGTGAATTTTGTCAACAAAAGTATGTTCAAAGTAAAACTCGTGGTAATTCCTGCAACTGTGTCATGTTAAGGTCTGCAGGTAGAAAAGGTCTAATGTAGATGTTACCCTCCTGTGCGTTGTGTGCACACACTTCTTTGTTGTTCACCCAAAGAAAATCCAGGAACAAAAACATCTGTGAGAAATTGCTTTGTGCTCATGTGTGACATTGGTTTTTCATATTTGTATGTAAATGAAGTGTTGTTGTTGTAATTACTATCCTTTTGTTGTTTTTATCGTCTTTAAATTGTGAGATAATGTGCATTAAAATCGGATTTTGAATATGTTTGGATATGTGTTTTTTATTTTTTTTATTTTTGAGGTTTTCTGTCTTCGTTAAAGATTGTGTTGAGGTTAAACATATTTTTGAGGTTCAGGGTGATTTTACAGTTATGTTGCAGAAATTTACAAAGCAGATTTAATCTAAGAAGAGTTTACGATTCAAACACTACATGATTTTTTTTCTTGGACTGTCCGATTGCAGTGCTTTTTATTTAAAATTTAAGCGATACTGTTGAACACATACTGCATATAAAGCATGGAAACAGTGGCATGAAATAAAATTCAAAGTTTTTAAAAAAATAAAATTAAGGCTGATATTTTTTGTCAACAGAATCTGCATCCTAATATTAAGGAGTGTGCTAATAACTGTGGCAGCACTCCAATTTGTTTCTACTTATTTGATTTCTTTTAGATGTAAAAAAAAAAAAAGGAATCCAAATTTCTGAAGACATACTTTTAAGTCAGATATGACAGGACTTTAGTTTGTATTTTAGAAACAAAATGTTTGATTCTTTTCTCATTTTTTATAAAATCTAAAACTCTAACATTTATTTTGTCATATATTTAACTTAATAAAATAGTTATAAACCTTTCTCTTTGTAAAAAAAAAAAAGAAAACAGTTTTGTGCCAAAGAAATGTTAAATATCACAGGACAGTAAGGGTCCATGGATATAAAAAAAGGCCTGCCAGATTGAAATCCTTCACCTTGATGCACAAGTAGCTAATCTCACCCCGACGAACCACCCGTTCTCCGACCACACACCGGAAATGAGTGATGAGTCTCCAGTTAGGATCAGCGGGAAGCCCGGGATTGAACAGAACTGCGTTTTGTCACGCTAAGACCAGAGGAGACATCTGAAACAGGATGGCACCTCATGAATATCAAATGGCACCCCGCCTTTTAGCGCGACACACTTCACACTTCCTGGAATTAATTATTGGAGGATAATGTGGCGCCGGTGTGGTTGACCACTGTTGCAAGTTTTCAAGGTGTTCTGAGAAACTTTTTGATGCCGGTGAGGTAGAACAAAAGAAAGCCCGCTTTTCAAATCTCCTCGGTTAATGAGCGCCTCAAACAGAGCCAGAGCACAGTCGCACAAAAAACAGCAAATGTGTCATCGTAATTAGCAAGACTGCACATTTCTTCAAACTAAACATTCTGCTTTATAAGTGTGTTTTTTCTGAATCAATGATTTTTTTATTTTTTTTATGATGACCTGATTATCTTCCTGAATGAATAGAGTAACACTTCCAACAACTCCGTTAAAAAGCATCCTGGAACCTAATGTCACAATTTTACAATCCATGCTGGGTGTATTATCCAGCTTCATTATTCGATGAGGCTTTAGAGGAGCCAGAGCGTCACAACATGCTTACTTCATCGCCGCTCTGAGTGAGGAGGAGGATGGGGAGGAAAGGGGGGAAGACGGGCGTATGTGTCCCAATCTGCTTCAAAGGCAGCCACTTGGACAAGATCAGTACTATGACCCTCGTCCAAGCCTAACAACGAGCTGTAGGCTGGCAGGTTCCTGAAGTGGAGATGAGCCTTTAATCTTGAGCAGATGAGAGCGACGCAGCAAGAATCACACACAGGAAGAGAAACGTTGAAAAATAAAGACAGAAGAACGAGCGCGGTGGTTTGAAAAAGGCAGGGAGTGAAGCAGCTGTCTGACCAATAAAGGAAAGATGGTTATCATAAAACAAATTGTCTAAACACACAAGCTCAGAAAGATGGCATACCACTCCAGTCTAGTTAATAATAAATTATTGGGCTTTGACAGATTTTTTTTCCCCCCTTGAAAGTGGGGTCATGTTGACACTGACTACTTATACCGTAATGAGAATTAGATGTTCAGCAGACAGCAGTCAGAGCAACATTAGTTTGAAGAATCAGGGAGGTTCTCATACGGTGTCAGGATTTTCAGAGCAGGCCTCATTCAAAATCTACTTTCCAACAGAAAAAAACCCCACTTCTAATTTCAACAGTTTTAATCAAATGAATGTTATATTGTGCGTTTGTGTGTATTTTTTTTACATTGTGTTGATTTTGCAGGTGTTGCATCTGACCGCAGATTAGAGGTAGGAATCTTGAGGCAACTTACCATTCGATTACAATTCAGAGGGCTGCGATGTGATTATAAAAAGAAAAGTTGGTGCATTTTGATTACCAGATTTGTGAATAAACACTAAATGGCAGCTGGCAAACGGATGACGTTTATCCAAAACACAATGAAAGTGAAATGTGGAGGAAGAAACAAATATACAAATTGAAACCACTATGGCTTATTTTACATAAAAAACACTGCTTTATATATTTCCCTACATTAATAATAAAACATCTCATAATAATCACAAGCTGCTGACTAACAATCAGCATAAACGCTAATTTAACACTGAAATAACCAGAGAAAAGCTAACACCATTAGCATCATGTTTATCACAACTTTTCAAAGTCATTAATAAAGACAGCTAATATTTACAGACATGTGAAAACTCAAAGTCACTGCCGCATTTCTACTACAGGAAACTACGGCAACTCTACAAGGACAAACGGCAGCACACAGCAACTACTCTGCTGGCTCTCCAGGTGGCAGCTCAGATTAACATAAATAAGTTTGACATCTAAAAATTGGTTCAGACAGTAGATTGTATCCTCCACTCCTGCCACTGTTTGTTTTGAACATAAATAATCAGACAATAAATAATCGTTTGATGGAAAAGTGAGAGAGTGTAAGAAATGTGCAAGACAGCGCTCATTTGAAGTCCAGTGAAATTTTGGAGGTTTGGATTGTTTTAGATTGTGCAAATTCAGTTTGGGGCCCTGAACAGAGACCCCGTTTAAATTTTTGAATTCTTAAAGTGAGATTACGCCGACTGCTTTCTAGTGCAGGAAAAAAAAAAAAAAAAGAAAAAAGTGAAATGATCTGATCAGTCAGAAAAAGTAAAATAAGACAATTTAGTGATGAGATACATATAATATTAGTTCTGCAAAAACTTAACCTATAACACCATAACCCAAAATCAGCTGCATGAATGGAAACTACTATTTTACTTGATTTCTAGAGGCATAAAACTAGAATTGTCATTGTGTGCATGTTTTTCTGTTTTGATTGTTTAATAATTTATACAAACTTGTTCCCTATCTTCCCTTGTTTTCTGTCTCTTATGCAGAGATTGTTGGTCTGCTCATGCTTCACTGGAACACCAGCGACTGTCTCGTTTTCAGCCACGTCAGCATTCTTCACTGTCTGTTAGTTTAGACCTTCACCCCTGGATTTCCCCGGGTCTACTGGATCCCAACACTCGTGGTGCCTTTCAAAACTGTCCCAGCAGCAACGTGGTGCTCCCCAGTCCAGTCAAAGCTTCATTGTTTGAGAATATTTAACCTCGTTATCACACAGTGTGGTGTTGTAATAAACGGAAGTCATCCTTAACTTAAAACTTTTGCTTTAACTGTTAAAATCAACAGACCGTTTGCAAAATATCTCAGTAGTTGTAGATATAATTTAATGAAACCTCAAGAAAGTAATCACTGAAATGCAACTACAACTCATTAACAACTGGGGTCAACCTAATTCAAAATGATCACCTTAGTTACCACATCACCTTACCAAACAAATGTTCACAACTGTCCAAATTCTACAGATATTGAGCTAAATTTTGGCATCGTAGTAGCTGAGAGTCATTCTCAACTCATTCTCTGAGCACTAACATATCTCACGAGATCTCACAGTGTAACATGAGATAAAAAGTAATTACAAGGTTTGAGAATAACGGCTAAAACTCATCCTTTCTCAGCACAATCTGATTTAAATTTAAGTCCCTGGCATAAAAGGCAACGACTGACCAGCATGTAGCCGTCATGTGCCCTTCCAGAGAAACCTCTGACTACATGACTACATGGTGAATATCACCATTTTATAAATAAAAATTTTCACATGACTTTATTAGAGAGGGCCCCTGAGAAAGCTCCACCCGTCCAACCCTTTCTGTCTTGACCCTGACCCATGAAAACCAAAATCTAATGAGTTCAACCATAAGTCCAAGTGGACGCTTGTTCCAAAATTGAAGAAATTCCCCCTGGGCTTTCCTGAGATATCACATCCAGCTGAATGGGTCGAGAGAACGACCCAAAAAACGTCCCACCTCTGGCTCTCTCTGGCACGGAGGTGTTTATAGCATTGGGATGAAAATACAAGTATGGTTTGCATAAAAAGACAAACAGCACACACACACACACAAAGAAATAAAGAGGAGAAAAGGCAAGTCAGTGCAGAACAGTGTTTTTGTGTGTCTGTGTCTGTTGTGACAGAGTGAAAATAGAGATAAATGGGGAAGCAACAAGCCTCCTCTGCTTCAGCAACTGCAAGTCACAAGAGAGTTGGGGCTCTGTTTGTGTGTGAATGTACATGTTAGGGGAAAAACTGCGTGCATGTATAATGAGCAATAACCAGTGCTAACTCATACACCATCTATATTAGGAATTCAAAGCAAAATCCATAACTTTCATACACACACAGACATTTTTTTTTGTAAACAAGTGCACATTTATGGAGACAGGTGAGGAGAGAGAGAGAAACGGGCTGGGTGCAGCCTCTGACAGGTTTTCATACATTAAAACACAATTTGCATTTGAAAGTGGAAACATAATGTTAAAAATAGAGAATGGACCTGTTTAGGATTCTGTTGCAATCACTTCATCTCTATTTGCCTCTGATGTTTACATTACTGCTTTGCTTTGCGGTGGGTAGTGTGCCGCCAAAACGTTTCACTGAATACATATTTACAGATGTTTTGTGTAAAGTTTACACACAGTGCTAATGTGTGCCGGCAACACAGGTGTGTGTGTGGTGGGCACAGAGAAAAGGGGTTTCCAATGGACACCAACTACAAAAGATAAATCTTACAGAGGGTGTATGTTCATTTTTATGTGAGTGATATGAGAAAATAAAAGGAATAAGATTAGAGGATATTAATTTAGCCTTAAATAAACGTAAGTTGATGAGGGCCACAAGCAGCCTGGCTCTCAGAACGTGCAGAACTCCTCCACAATTCAGGTTTACTTTGTGTAAGACTTACTCAGCAAGGCAAACAACATGAGCCCACAGGCCAAACACACTATAGCAGAGGACGCTTGTGATCTATTTATGAACAGCTGCCACCAACCTATATTTAACAACGACCAAGCCAATATTGTCCATCTAATTTAATGTCACAGAAGAACTAGACGAGACAAAGGTTTGGTGAGCCTTATCTACGGATAATGGTCTGAATAGTATCTGTACACTTTGAGTCAGTTCAGCATCAAAGGAGAGAGACACTTTGAACAGCAGCACCTAAAACTTTATTAATGCTGCATTAAGGGCTATAAAGCTGCTTCTGGGCTTTAAACTGAAGTGACTGTAATACCGGCTTCATAACACTGCACTGTGGTTTAGTGGGACATTTGGGATGGTAATACAATCCTTGGACTAAAGCATGTAAACATATTGGATTACAATGAGATGAAGTTGGGTAATATAGGATAAAAATAGACTACCAGTCTAGTTTAATTTGTTAACTTCAACTGTCAGTTTGTTTCTAAATCTTTAATTTAATTAAAAAGTTTACTTTGTTGTTGAACAATTCATAGACTCAGACATTGGATGGAGGTAAGACAACCATTATACCGTAAAACTTAAAATGTTGCCAAAAAAATATTGCAGTTTATAAAGATCTCTAAAACAGCCATCGTCATGTTTTGTCAATATGACGACTTCTAGAGTCATTAAGCAACATAAGTTTTTTGCCTTTGTCATTTTCATGTTGGTGGGAACAAAACAGTGAGAAAAGAGAAAATGTTGACTGAGAAATCCAAGCTGCAAAAAACACAGTTTGAGTTAAAACGGTGAGAAATAATAACAAAAGCTTCATGGCTGCAGGTCAAGTTATCTTAAAAAGAAAATGTCTATCAAGATCTTTCAACTTTGTGCTGTCTTGCCCTACTGCCAGCTATCAGGTACCAAGGGCAAAATGTGAAGGAAGTAATACAAAAAGCTACTATCAACCTCGCTATATATAGTTACACATTTTCTTCAAAAAGCTGGGATCTAAAGCTAAAATGCCAACAAAGTCTTCAGTGTTCATCTTCAATAAAACCCAAAGGTGATGTTTTGCAATGCCAAAATTACGTTTGCATCAGTGGCCCACAAAATCTAGCTTAATTATTTTGAATATAGAAATTACATTTATAATCTGCTGCTTTGTAGCAGCAACAACTCTGTTTACAGTATTTAAAATACAAACTGGAATTATTGTCATACTGTATATGGATGGCTACACTTTAAATGTCCTGCACCTTATAAATCTTCAGGTTACATTCAGCTAAAGGCTATTTTGGTTGCTTATGTTCATATAAAAGTAACTTTTAAACAGATTCATGAAGCAGGGAGAGCTCTGTAAAAGCAAGACCAGAGTTATTATCAGTACACGAGATGGAGACACATAACAGCTCAGTCTAACACTCCAACACCTGAGGTTTTATCTCAATAGTCAGCTCTTTTAGCCTTCCCATGGTGCTTTGCACCTTCTGGGTTAGGATGCTGTTTTGCTCTTGACAAAATCAAATCATGACTTTTTTTTGAACCACACAGTAGTAGTGTTAAATCCAGGGCTCGTCAACCGGCTGCAAAAAGCTGAGTTTAAAGTAGTTTGCAAAACTTTTTTTGTTTATTAAGAAACTAATGTGAGCAGCAACTACTGTGCTCCTTAAAAATATGTTTTTAACATTTAAAAGTTTTTGCAAATAAATCACATGATCGTGTGTTTACTGTGCAGGAGACAACGCTGTAAAAAGAGTTTCAACCACATTCTTAAAGATAGCTTTTTCTATTCTGGGTCCAAACTAAATAAAGTTGAATATTACACAGAACGTCACTCACATCGCATCATTAACATCTGATAATCTGTTTTCCCCTCTAAGTAAAACAGGTGCATTCATTCAACCTTCAGGGAGGTCGGACATACTTACTGATTAATGTAATGAATTAATGACCCTCAAGGCATCATGAGTCAATGAGCATTTTTTCACAGCTCCAAGCACAGCACTAAGATGCATATAATGACTCAAAACAAACCCCCTGTGCCCAGTTTCTTCAAAAGGTTAGTTATTAACAACTAACCAAAGCAAAGATTTAAATGAATAATGGCAACACTTCATTAGAACAAATCAGACCTTTGTTAGCACTAGAAATACTTATTGTTTTACCTCGGAAAGGGTTTATAACACAGGTATTTAAATTTCTCCATCAAATCTGCTATTTAGTGACACTACATTCGTAACTGTGGCAGGAATTAGACACAGCTCCAAACTTTTGTCAAATCTGTGTCAAATACATTCCTTCAATTCACCGGAGCAAAAGTTGCATCATCGTGGAAATCAGGTAACATTTGTGTCTAAGGTGATAAAATGGCTTTACCTAATGCTTGTTAACTGAACTGGAGGGTTTTCTCACACAATAAATAGTGTCACCAGTGCAGAAGGTAATGTCTATGAGGCATTTCATTATGGAACAAGTGACAGTCCAAAAACTGTCAGAAGGATGGAAGATGCATAAATGAAACTGTGGTAACAAGTAAACTTAAACTCCTGCGCTTAGAGTTTATTTCACTGACAAATAAAAACATGGGTTTATTTAAAAGAACAAAATGTAGTTCCAAATTAAAGTGGAAAATTCTTGAGCTTAATCTGGTTTAAAGGCAGACTAATAGATTCACTCAGTGTTAACAAGGTATTAAACACCTAAATGGGAAAAAAAAGTGTCTCGCGGTTAATGTGGAGGAGCTGCTTGCAAACACTTTTGCCCTCACAACTGCCAGATTTATGAATGCATGTTGTTTAACTGACCTATTTATTCAGAATAACGCCTGAAACAACCCTGCCATCCCTCACAAATAGCACAAATTGGCCCCAATTAGACTTGCAGGTCACATGACATCTGCTGTTCCTAAATACACATCTCCACCCGTTAGCTATGTGTGCCTTATCCTGTCCCTGGAGCCAATTGTTGCCCCCGCTGGGTGGGAGCTGGAGACACCCCGAACAGCTCGCCAGTCCATCACCAGCTCAAAAAAAGCAAACACCAATTAACCTAACAAGCATGTGTTTGCAGTATGGGGGGTCACTGGCACACGCTGTCATGCAGAGAAGATGCAAACTTGACGTTTAAGGGGCAGCAATATATTAACGTCCCGAGGAGGTTCGTAACACTCAAAGGCAACTGTGCTGTAAAATGATTACATGTTTACTGAGCAAACACAAAATGACTGAGTTGGATGAGATATTGTATGATGTATGAAAACACATAAGCTGAAGCACTGGAGCATTTAATAATTTTATAACACGTGTGGCGATAAGCATTACTGAAAAACACCAACATAGTGAGGCTTTAATGCATTCATTTGAAGATGTCTGAACACTAGAAAGTCAAAATAACTTGTGGGCATTAAGTGAACAGTTTTAATTAGAAAGCATGCGAGCACAGATCATCTGTCCAGTAAATGTAAACCACTTATCCAGGCTTGTGTTGCAGGTAAGACATCAAAGACGAAAGCCCAGACTCTTCAGCTTCTACTGGAGGATCCCAAGATATTCCATCCCTGAAGAACCTCCAAAGAAGTGACCAGGAGACATTTTATTCAGATTCCTCAGCCTCAGCTGATTCCGTTAGATTCAGAGGAGCAGTGGCTCAACTCCAAGCTCCTCCCA
The DNA here is from genome assembly GCF_001649575.2 of Kryptolebias marmoratus. NCBI lineage: Eukaryota > Metazoa > Chordata > Actinopteri > Cyprinodontiformes > Rivulidae > Kryptolebias > Kryptolebias marmoratus. The sequence goes on from NC_051442.1 coordinate 3,864,449, forward strand.
GACAACGAAGCTCTTCACTCCATCTTTGAGGCTGACTTTCATGGGTGACAAGAGAAATACATTTTTAGGTTTTCTGGAGGTCTTAAAAGTCTGACTTTAAGCTTATTTCAGTCCAGCCCTGAAAACTCATGTGTGTTAAACAGCATTTTCGGAGCTATTTTAGTATATTGAAAGAGCAACTCTTTTTCCTTTCAGTGCCTGATATCCATTTACTGGTCTTTTCTGTTAGACTATTAACCTGTTATTTTTGTGCTAAGAAGTATGAAGAATCTTTACACCTTCCCCATCTGTGGGGTGGAAACGGACTCCTGTGGGTCTGTAAATGAAAAGGAAGAGGGGGCTGGAAAGGACAGCACAGGAGCACCCTGCCACTCATCATCCAAGGGCTAGCGAGCATGGTTGAAGTCTGGAAGGCATAGGTCACCAGATCCATGTTTAATGTGAGAGTGGTGTGAGAATATATATATGTGTGCGTGTCACTCCCACCATTGTGGCTCTCCCACCATTGTGGCTCATCTTTCAGCATCACTGCAGGGGCTGAGGATGTGTCACATCAACCACAGGCCAGTGAGCAAGACTGGGGAATTGGGCTCTCAAACTGTGTATGTGTGTGTGTCCATACATCAGTAGGCAGGTAGTGATGTGTTTTCACAAGAAGAAAGATGGAAGGTATAGAGTTTAGAAGTTTGCATTTATCTGTCTATTCTGTATGGAAGATTTTTCTCCACACCGAGATTATTCATGATACTGATGTGTGTGTGTGTGTGTCGTCTCGGTGGCTCTGTGTACAGTTGTTGTGCATGTGCTATGAGACGCCAACATGTGGTGAAGGGTGTAGGGAGAGTTAACTATGACAGACAGCAGCTGTCATCAACTCCCCCATGATGACAGCATCTCCATCTCGGAGCTGAGGCCAACAAACATCGTCAATCTCCTCAAATTTACACAATGCATGCAAGCAGCGGGTCCTGTGTGGCACACGCTGAAGATGACACTTGATCATGAGTTCAGGGTAATTGTAAACAACACTGTTTACTGCTTTTCGATTTAACAAAGTAATGAAATAAACCCTCTAAGCCCATGCCTCTTTAAACTCTACTGAATACAGATTGGAAAAGGGTAATTAACATTTGTTAAAAATTATTTTACGTTTTTTATACTGGTTTCGTTTTCTTAGATTTTGTATTAAATAATGAACTTCTGGATTACTCAAATCTTCAAACATATTTCTATAAAGTTTTTATTAGTGATAAAGTAGATGAATATTAACATCTGAATGACTTGAACAGATACTTCCAGTCAATCAATGCTTATTATCCATGCTCATCAAAACAAACCTGGTGATTTCATTTTTTATTGGCTTAGGAAAAAACACCAAGCAGGAGAATTTATTTAGAAAAAGTTAAAAAATTTTTGTTAAAATAATGCACACTTTCTAACCAAATAATACTAATATTGTCCAGAGACAGTTAAATGTTTTATTAGTTTTACTGGATAACAGAAAATCATAAAAAAATCATACGAGTAATGCTCCCACAGTGCTCTGAACAGTCAGAAAAGACTGGCGTAAGGGACAGTGCAAGAAAAACTGAAATAATGTGGATCAACAAGAGAATGGTCAGAAATGTTGGCTGTACAGACAGGGATTTTAGAAGCCATGGTCACGTTCAGCGTCCTGTGGCACATCTGGAACTCCAAGGCACCATCCCTCTGCAGCAGGATTTCCTTCTTTAACTTCATTGTGAAGGTACTGTATGGATCTGAGACATGGCAAGTGACCAACACCAAGCTCCAGAAGTCTATCAGCAAATGGACTGGGTGGCTTGACAAAGTCTTCAACGCCAAGTTGTGGATGGGAACCAACCAGAAGCTGACATAAAGAAGTGAAATCTGGATTGGTTTATGTAGACACACCCCACATAAACAAACTGACATCAAAAGACTGGACCCCAGAAGGGATATGAAAGACTGGGAGGCCAAAAACTGACAAAAATAAACAGAGTGAGAAGGAAGCTGGACTGATGTGGGCTCAGATGAAAAGGGATATCCAGAACAGAAGGTGTGACTGTGGCATAATGCTTCCCGAGGAGCCTACAGGAATACCTAAAACACACACTTATCAGTCACAGCATTAAAACCTGTTGCCTAATAGTAAGCAGGTCCTTAATGTGTTATTTTAACAACACCTCTGGGGGTGCCTTGTGTCATGAACCAAACTTGTTTCATTATCCCCTCAGGGTTATCAACTGGATTAGGAACCTGAGCGTTTGGAGGCCAAATCGATGCCTTTTGTGTCTCTCAAGCTGCTTCTGAGCAGTTTGGGAGTTTTTGGGATGTGGTGGCGTGCTCCGACCTGCTAGAAATGCGATCAGATAATCATTCAAGGGCAGTACTTGGTATGAAACGTTGCTTGGGTTCCATCACATGAATTTTGCAATCTCAATAGACAGTTATTCTCCTCAGTTTGTAGGGCGTTCATGTTGTTAGCCTCCAGAGTGTCTTAAAGTGGTTTGCAATAAAAGTGATGCACACAACGCTTATCTTATCCTCTGTTATAAAATGCTCTCTTAAAGCTTTATCAATGCTTTATAGGTATTTAGGCACCAAAGGTGCTGCCTGCTCTTTTTAAAATCATGACTAAGCAGCTCTAAAGCTCATAATTGCTCTGAGCAGAATCTATTTTCAATTATTTATTCATCTGGAGCTGATCTAATCTAATCCTGGCTAATCCTGGCTAAAGCCATGTCAGCAGCATGCTGGACATGGTAGGATCTATATGTGTGTGTGTGTTTGTGTGTACAGTACACGAGCAACATATAGTAGCGAATATTAAGTACATCATTGTTGTGATGCAAGTGTGCCGATACCGAACAGTTTCACATGAGTGTGCTTGCGCATATGTATGCGCTTTTCAACAATGGCCTGTTCTCCTCACACACTGATGGGATAAATGTGTGCCTGCCTTGTGTGTCACACCTCCAAAGCAGACCTATAAATAATAAATGACTACCCATGCAGAGGAGACACAGCAGCGTGAGAAAGAACGGAGAATAGAGCGGCCTTGTTAACACAGCTCCACCCAGCCAGCAAACCAGTCTGCGCTTGGGGATAGATACGTAACTGCTAGCTGTGCTGCTACTGAATAATGATGACAATAAAGAGCTTTTTAAGTATCTGTCATAGTCAGATAGATCAAATATAAAAAAGGGCAGATATTTCATATCATGGGTGGCATTCTGGTCCTCTTTTTTTAATTCACATGTAGATGACTGGGAACCTAAAGCTTTTCTAAGTCATGAAACTATTTTATAGAAAATGTTTATTTTACCTATAAATGTCATCTTAAGTTATTTGTCCATTTAAATGACTGAATGTAAATCTCACTAAATGCAAGGACATAGAATATACGGTAAATAAAGGGGCAAATACAAACTTTATCCAATATACTGCTGCCCCTAAACAATCCAGGACATTCATACCCCGATATAAATACAGCATAAAGCACAGACTTGACCTTCAACATCAAAGCAATCTACACAACCCCTATGCAAAGAAAAAAATAAATAAAATAAAAATCACATTATTCAATTCCAAATGAGAGCATGTTTAATATAGTAAAGCAACCGACAAGGAGGATTTGACCACTGGAACCAATGCTGCTGCTCGGTGATTAGAAAGAACACTGACGCAATCAATGCTCATGGCTATAAAATGGCACAGAAAAGGAGAAAGAAAGAAAACGTCCTTCATCACACACACTTTGAACCTAGTCCAATTAATGTAAATCATTGGAGTATTGAAATATAGAGAAAGATCATTTTATACAGAATTTGCTGAAAGAGCGTACGCTGCAGTGGAACAATGCGGTGCCACAGAGAGCAAGGTTGGACTTTATAAAACATCGGGTGTGGGCAAAAGTAAGTGGTGCAACTGAAGCAAAAACCACCAACCGTGCAAACACCATTAAAAAAAAAAAAAAAAAAAGAAGCAGCACGAAACAGGAAAGATCCAGAACTTTGTTGCAACATCCCTTCCTAAATATTCTCTCTGTAAGAAAGGGGCTCTATTATTCAGTTTGCTGTTGTTAGCCAATTATTTTTCCAATGTTGCTGTTTTCTGTCGATTGAGGTAACGTGTCTGAAAGCTCTACAGCAAATACTTTAGATGTAGAAAAAGCTATGCAGCATTGCCCACCCTCCTTCAATCAGCATTTTTAAACTACATATCAAAATAATCTGGAATATGAGAGAAAATAAAGAGCCAATAACACACTAATTACATGCTCATACTAATGGTTTGGTACTTTGCTTGAATAGGTTTACATTTTTTAATGTTCCTTGAAGATTATATTTCCCTAAGAATCATGAAAATCTAGTCACTTGGCTGGCATTTAGCAAACGTGTCACAGGGCTGTATGTGACGAAAGAGTATGCTGAAGCAGAAATTTGTGTGGGTGAGAATATCTTCCTCTGGCATGGACTTTACTCGGTACACTTTCTGGAGGTCTTCTATAAACAACCCCCCCCCAAAAAAAAAACTGGAAAATAAAATGTAAATTAGACGAAAAGAAAAAACCCAACAAAACAATCAGTACAGAAATGAAAACATGGTAAAGCGTCTTTAAAAACTAAAATTTATAAAAGACTTGGTGGGTAATGATGCATGCTAATAATAAAGAGGGACATTTTAATTACTGATGCAGGTACTTTAGTTTCTTGTTTTGGAAGATTAACACCCTGCTGCTGATGACAGATACAAGCTCCCACTCCACTAAATCAGGATGGAAATATAAATAAATAAATAACAGAAAGAGCAAACTCATCAGTGCTGTCAGAGATATAAATAAAAAATGTCCTATAGTTGATTTTGGAAGACAGTCCATGTTGCATATCACATGCTTTTATATTACCATGGTTTGTGTGATGCGTGACGTGGATCTTAATAGGGTAATTAATTTAAGTAAAAAGGGTACATCGGAGTTATAGGGATTCACAAAAGATCATTTGATGCCACAGTATGTTCACATATAAATTCTGTGGGGTTTTTTTGTTTTGTTTTACGCATTCCTACAATATTTTAAATGAGTTGCAGCTTTTTATCTGGAGAACTTGATGTGAAATTTGTCACAAGAAATTTTCATCAACATTAGGAATTGTGTTCAATTTTTCTAAATTTAAAATGTGCTTACAACTCAGCCAAGGGTTTGTTGAATCATGTCAGCAGTAATTCAATCATGTGGACATTCCAGCACAAACAGGCAGATCTTTACAAAGCGCTGTTGTTACACTCCAAATTTCCAGTGACTTGTATGTCGAGCCAAAACCTGATAGTGCATTTCACAAGACTCTCTTCCACACAAAATACAACATTTCCCCAAGTGTTGAGCAAGCTGTCAGAATCGTCTCAACCAAGTACAAAAAAGAATTCTGCACAAGTTGAAAGATTGTAATAAGTATGCTTTCAAATGCAGAAACAAGGCTGTAAAGCAACGGCAGGGAAAAAATAAAAAATAAAAGCAAAACCCAGTGACGCGCATCATTGGGCAAAATGACAGCTTCTTAGTAAAGGGAATTGGCACTGCTGTTTGGTGGATTCCCCGCCGAATATCATCGCCTCTGCTTCATCTCTGTAGTTGTTGTTTTCAGTCACTTTGAGCAGAGTAATTGTCAAAGCTGAGCACCTTTCAGCCCCTGCAGAGAAGATCGTGGCACTCTGTCAGTAAACAGCAGTGTTGCTTGAATATCTAATGTCCCCCTCTTAATATGACAGGAACACCACCGATGGCAGGTAGTAAAGTCAGTTTAGACAAGTCCAAATATAGAGGCAAAAATGCCCATTTCACATTCCTTAGGTGTAAAGGACAGAAACAAGTTTTTTAGATACAGATCAAACCAATGTGCTTACTAAAACTAATGAGCACAAAACTGGATTTATTGTGAGAAGAACACTGGAAAGTGACTGTCTCCCATGCAGAAAGCCAAAGTGTTGCACCGTAACATTTCAGGGCCTTGTGATCTCATCTTAAACTAATGCTCAGCAAAGCACAGCTCAAATGAGGTCGGGAGCGCCGCCTGGGCTTCAGAGCTCTACTTAAGAGACGGGCTTGTGCAGAGAAACTATGAAAGCAATTCATCTTCATAAAAAGCGTAATTGATAGTGATGTATAGTGTTTCTGAGTCCTGGCAAGCAGCGTTAGCTTGTTGAAGGGCCCTTCATATTTCATACTTTGTTGTTTGTTTACAGCTTCAAAGATGTTCACAGATATTCAGAATCTATTAAACAAACAATGAGGCTATTTCAGGTAAATAGGGCAACACAAATAGATCTGAGACTGACATCTGGTGTATGGAATTGGATTCCTGAGGCCGTGCTGTTACTAAAATACATATGTACAACAGAAGCAAGTGCAGTCAATGGTGTGCAGCGGCCAGTATTGGCCCCTTTGGTACGAAGAATCGTGTAGTCGTGCTCTTATTTTTTGGCTCATTTGCTGGCATATTGCAGCTCTGCAAAATCGAGATCACCAGCTAATCCAGCTGGGAAAGGAGTCAGAGCAGCCAGTCTTTGTTCACAACAGCAGGGGCTTTGCCTGGTTTTTGGATAGATGCAGCTTTTTGTCACTCTCAGGTATATAAATCAAAGATGCCATACAGTATATAAGATTTACAGGTTAAAAAAAAAAAGACATCCTCACTTCCACCCCTGAAATATGAGCACAAACCGCTGACGCTGACAAAATAAAAGGCTCTCGTATTTTCTTGTTGAAGGCATTGTGAGAAATGTGGCCAATTAATAGTTGGAGCTATTAAACGTGACACGTGCTGGCCGGAGTTTGACAACTCCCCCTCTAAAAAGAAAAACAAAAAACAACCTTATGCTGTTGTATTGGAAAGCTAAGCAGAATTAGCAGCACACGAGTCCAGAAGAGGAGGGGGCTCACTGCCAACTCCAATTTTGTCCCTGTCCACGCCTCAGGAAAACTTAGACCTAAACGCAGAGCTTAACTTGAGGAACAAGACAGAGAGGCACATGTTCCCATGACATGCTGTGGTTCTATACTCTGAGATAAGACTCTAAATTAGTGTTTTTGACTGATTGAAACAAGACAAGCCTTTTGTTCTCGCATATTAGCGAACATGTTCTAAGCTGCTTTTGCTCTAAAGTCAATTATTTAAATGAGCTTGTCTTTGGTGGAAATAAAAGTGAAAGACCCCAGCCTCTTTTTTGATTTATCCTGGTATCAGAGCCCTCCATGGGTCATTTATCAGCTAAATGGCTTTTTGAATCCATACTCTAAAGTTCATTACAGCGATTAAAGATTTATTCAGTCATAGTTATAGATAATTCATCTGAGGCCTATTAAAATGCCTTTATGTTGCTGTGCCATGAGGACATTTTTAAAGATAAGGAAAAGAAAAGAAGTGCATTAGATATAGTTTATTCAAGCAGTTTCCTGTTTGTTTCAATGGGGCCTCCCGAAGACAAGGCTCTCAATGAAAATTAAAGGTTTGGAATATCTTGAATGTTCCACTTCCAAACTAAAAGAATGTTCACATGAAGCATTTTTGTTGTTGGTGGAGTGGGTGGTTGGGAGCTAAGACCATACAAGAAACGTTACTATTTACAGGATGCTTCCTCTAGATCAGTGGTGTTCACTCCTGGTCCTGGAGGGCCACTATCCTGCATGTTTTAGATGTTTCCCTGCTCTTCAGCAGGTCTTCAAGTCCTGCAGAAGCTTGTTAATCACTGTCATTCAAATCAGGTGTTTCAAAGCAGGGAAACATCTAAAGCATGTAGGACAGTTGCCCTCCAGGACCAGGATTGGACACCACTGCTCTAGATAGTCAAGTTTTATAGTCTTCTCAGAGGTCCACTTGGGTCCTGGCGGAGCCAATTTGAAGACCTCACTAAACCCTTCAATCGGTAGTATTAATGTACTTTTCTGGGTTTTTTTTGTTCCCTTTCTTTAAGACAATGGTATGTCCCCCTGATGATTTGTACAGCCTATTGCCTGTTGCTGAGCACAAGAAACCTATTTCTCATTTCAGGGTAAAAATTCCCACTTAACAGAAAACACAACATTCTGCTAAACTAACAAAAGAAGTTCACCCTCCAAAACAAAGGATAAACATAGCTCTCACAATTATCTGATTCTACGAGCAATATAGACACATTAAGAAAATGAGTGCAGTTGTTTTTTTCTTCTGGTGATCTCTGTCACCAGCAATGTATTTTTATCTACTTTCTTCGCATCAAAAAGCGATATTTGAATATTTGCTCTGCTTGATTGGCAGACAGGTTCACAAAGGCCATATACTGTATAATGTACTTGAAAATTGACATAAATTACAATTTCTGAGCGTTGAGAATAGCATTTATTTTCAACACCCACATACAAAGTAAATAAAGAATAATAAAAAAATAATATTACTATCACTTTTCAGACTTGTCAGTCCAAAGCCCTGGAGAGAATCTGCTGTGTTTCTTGGCATTGTAAAATCTTCACTAAACACGATGCTCTAGTTTACAAGTTTAATGTATTGAAACCATGACATATAATGGCATACCTTATTGGCTCTTTGAAAAGTAGCAAAGAATGCTTGCTTTGCGATTTTTTTTTTTCATTTATAGTACACTATAATATGAATACACTACAGAGACTTTACAGGAACTTTGATTTTTCTCATATTCTCTTCAATTAAATGTTCCACTGGATTCCATCAGATGCTGCTGCATTCACTACAGACAATGTTCTTCTTTCTCTCCCCCAGGCATGCTGCAGTGCATTTCAGAAGCATTTTATATGCAGCTTTTCGATCTGTGAAAGAAAAAAAAAAAAAAAAAAAAAAAAAAGGAGGATCCGAATAGTCTATTTTTAAATGATGAGCTGGGAAAGAAATCTAACATAGAAAAAGCATCAAGAAGCGAGTCAATTTTTGGCAATAATCTTACTTGACCACACTCTTGAGCACACGATATATATCGCACTAGTAAAACTTTTCTTTTAAACTCTAGCTTGATTATGATTAGGTTTCAAAGAACATGCAACTTATTATGCCTTCACAGCTTGAGTAACTTTTTTTTTTGTTTTGTTTTTTGCTTACAGGCTTTGCTTGTCCTTACCTAAACCTAATTATGACTCCAGTGCAACTCACTGTTAAAATGTCATGGCTCTGAGCCTAAAGCGTTTAAGCCTAATGTTTTTATTCTGGCTCTTGTGACAACTTCCATTCTCTTGTACCAATTAAAGAATAAGTTTGGATGTGTTTCCAGCTGCTGAGCAGATTACATTCCCTTCATTCTCTTGACCAAGACACACTTTGCTCAAGGCAAAACTAAGGTCTGTTTCCAGCAGTCTTTAAGTGGTTATATTGTTTCACACGGCACTGCGCTCTTATGCTCAAATTAAACAAATTAAAGGAATAAACCCTCCAGAGCTGAAAAAAAAAAATCCATTCAAGCCTGCCTTCTTTGAAATTACCCCAAGACAAGCATTCACCTTCATCCTTTGTGCTTTCCCAAGTCCTCTGACATGGCCAGAACTGATCCAGCCACCAGGGGAATTAAATTAAGCCAAGATTTCAATTCTTTCCAAGCTTCACGCTGTGTTGGTCTGCTGCTGAGGAGGGCCAGACATCGCGGAGGGAGAATGGGCGGGGAAAGGAGAGGAGCTGACAGCAGAAGAGACAAAGAGATGTGAAAAAGGGAAGCACCTCAAAATACATTTGGCAGTCCACCGAGTTCATAATATTTCCTGGGGAAAAAAAAAGCAGCTCAGAGTGTCACACATCCTCTCCATATGCAGTTTCCACACGTGTCATGGTGGATGTTGTTTAGTCCTTCAAATGTTTGGGAAAAAAGTTATCGCTGACATCTTTTGACCCTTGGTGATGGTAATGTCAGCAAGAACTGAGGTCTCAGACAAAAACGTCGCAATCCATGCTCAAAGTGTGCACGTTCCTTCTCTTTGGGATTCCTCCCAGAACCTTTACTGACCTTTAGTTTTTCCATCAGGTGGACTCAGGTGTATAGAGGGGTTAACAGCAAACCTGACTGTAAATGCATGTGTGTGAGTGAGTGTTTGGGGCTGCATGTGTGTGAAGAGAACAAGGGCCATTAGAGACTTAAGAGATAAATATTATACGAGTTTAAAAAAACGCCAATATTCTGACTAAATCTAATTTGTCAGAGTCTAGGTTTAATTAAAGATAAACAGCCCAAGTTTATTTTATAAAGCCAATTAGTTCTCTTAGATGTTATTGCCACAATCTCACAGCAGTAGCTAACAATGTTTTTATTTTTAAAGTAAAGCTGTTATTGGGTCAGTAAGTTTTACAATAATTGCCACTAATAAACAAATGTTTAAATACACATTGTCTACGCTAACACAATTAAGTAAAAAAAAACAACAAAAAAACAATACATTCGAAACTTTACATCTTATAAGTAAGTATTATGAATTTTATATCCTATAGTTAGAGGGGTGTGAATTCATACTGTAAAACACCTGGCTATAGCAACATCTGACAAAATGTAAATGACAAAAAACAGGAACTGTTTGTGTTGGATTTTAAAAAAAAAATCTATTTTAAAGGTCTCCTTGGATGCCCCTCGAGTGATTGACAGAGAAGAGCAATCCATGAGAGCATGCAGTTCATCGCAGGGCAGTTATGGATAGGATAGGGCTTTTTAGAAACATTTAGAATTCCAACGCAGCTGGTATTTTTAGCTTATACAGATGGTGATTTCGCAAAGACAACATTTTAGTCATGGAAGCGGAATTTATCAGAGCAGAGAAGCCTCTCACAGAGGCCTTTCCTGGATGGAGCAATATGGATCCTGAAGGTTTGTGCCATTATGTGAACAGAGACTGAAGAAAAGAAATAAAAACATGTGACAGAATGCAAGTTGAGTTTCATTTTAAACAGACCACAAAAGCTGCCATAAAAATGCAAAATCCTACTCAAGATACTTCTGTTTGTTCAAAATTGATCCTAATATTGCAACAGTTTATCCAACAAAACTTATCAGTCTAGAAATGTGAACAGAGTTATTGCTTTTAGAGAATTTAGCCAAACAATAGGTGCTTTTGGACTACACAGTTAAAAGAATTCACTAAGGGTCATAAAGACAGTTCCAGGGAGCTACATTTGTTCAGTCAATTTATGTACAATTATGTATGTAACTTACATCCATTAAGAGTCCCTACTGAGCTAAGAAAGTCTCCACTCTTTAGAAAGGATAAAAAAGACTCAGTTATAGGATCTATAAAAGGCCGTAGCACCAGCAATGTGAAAAACAAAATAACAAAAAATAAATAAGTTGCCCTTAGTGGTTACAAGGGCTGTGAACTGGTGCACCTAATGTTCTGTCATGGATTACCCTTAAGGGAATGTGGTCATCAAAATTAGTTTTAACTTTTCATAAAACTCAACTGGGAATAAATAGTTAGTTTGATAAACAAATAAAGCTTTGTAGAGTTGGCTTAGGCAACATTGTGCTTTGCTAGTGTCTCTGTGGCTAACTCCAGAAGTGGCTGAAATCCATAAAGACAAATTATCATAAAATATATTTAATATAATGAACCAATAAAAATGCTTATAGGAAAATTTGATTTTACACATAATAAGTTGAAGTTTTGTGTTTATTATATAATATCTGAATCTGACTGGGTGAAGCAGCCTGTCCGAGTGTGCTACCAAGTGCCCATATGTGGCTTGTTTGTGTGCCATTCTCCATTATAGCTGCAACTGCCCAGCAGGCATGGTTCTCCACTCTGTCTAAAGCAACACACAAGCTAGCACCTCACCAACAAGAGTGATCGGCTACCATTACGCCTCGAAGAGACTTCAATCACTCTGCTGACGTCGCGCCGAAAGTGCTGCTTCTGACAAAATATTTCCCACAGAGACCTGAGACATACTCACACACTTAACGTGTTGGTGTCTCACCATGGCGGTGTCACATTTCCTCTTCAAGCTTACACCATTGAAACCTCACATCCTCAGCACTGCCCACCTACATTCATTTTTTCTCATTTTCTCTCTCATTCATTCTTGTTTCCCCATTTTATTTTCCCTTCTGCCCGCACAGCCTGCACCACACAGAGGGAGAGAAAGTGCTGAACACTGCTAGTAATTAGTGGTCTTGATAATGGGGCAAGGCCAAGGAAGGTTGCCAATAATCTGGCCTAATTGCTCAGATGTATGCCAAAGCGTTCGTCTAAGGCTGGGTGGTAGATAATGGCTTTGGCAGGTGCTGCCAGGGATATGTTCCTGGTGACATGAGCTTTTAATGACCACTAGTGTGTGTGTGTGTGTGTGTGTGTTTATGTGCATGAATGTCTAAACCAGTTGGACAGAGTTTAAAAAGAAATAGACAATGCCAATACATCCCAATAATTTTTTTAAATAATTGCCTTCAGACATCCTGCTGTCAATATTTCAGAGGTTTTATTGAAAGTCCCATGTCTAGATGACATTTTCTGGCAAAACAGATGCGATTTAAAAGCAATTAAACTTTTTAGTAGCTCCAACTGACTGTGTCGTGTCCAGGTCTGTAATAAAAATGTGTTTGGGCTGGAGGTTTTTTTTTTAAGAGGGCTGGTGGCAACCTCAGGGGTCATTACCATAAACAGGGTTTATGTTTGGCTTGATTAGATCATTAATGCATCCTAAAACTGATTACTACCACACATGCATTTTTCAACACTGTTCTTGGAACAAGGTCGAATTTGTTTATATATATAGTATAGTTCACTTTACAATACATCTCCTAATTTATCCCCCATGACCATATGATACTAATTTATTCATGTAACACTTCTGAGTTGATGTCCTATCATTTTCATAATTAACATTCTAATTCATGTAACAATGTGATCCAAAGTATAATTGAGAATGATTTATGAAATGATAGGACCTATTGTGTAAATACAAATCTACTGTAGTTTCTAACTACTTTTTAGATACACTTTTTTAAAGTAAATACAATGGCAAATCAAATGCAGTCAACATACATTGATAGTCTCCCCATGGTGAAAGTAGTTTTTTCCCTTGAGCGGCAGAGTTCAAGTGTCATGAGTGATGACAGGATTGAGTGGGAGACAGATCAATGGATCGGGCTTCGTCCACAGTAATGTGGGCATTGCTCTGATTTGTCAGGGTGGAGAAAGAAGAAGCTCTTGACTTACTGTTGCATCATTGTTTCATCCTCAGTCTATGGTCATGAGGAAAAGAACAAGTTCCAAGGTATAAGCAGCTGAAATAAGCGTCCTCCATGGGGTGGCCAGGTTCAGCCTTAGAAATAGGGTGAGGAGTTCCATCATCCAAGGGGAGCTTAAAGCAGACCAGCTGCTCCTCTGCATCAAGAGGAGTCAGCTGAGGTGGTTCAGCCATCTGATTAAGATGCCTCCTGGGTACCTCCCACTGGAGGTTTTTTGGGCACGCCCCAGTAGATATGGGACCCTGTGGCAGACTCAGAACTCAGTGGAAGGATTTTCTTATCTTCTGACATGGAGATAGCTCAGGATGCCCCAGGAGCAGACCTGCTGTCTCCACAACCCGACCATCACTAAGCAGAAGACACTGAAAAGATGGATGGAAGGAAATAGTACAATCATTTAAGAATGATGAAATCCCCTTTTTATGGGATCTATGATAAATGTGAAGTTTCTCTGATACTTGACTTTTACAAGGGGCCTTTTCAACATACTACTGAAAATCAACAAAAATCACTGAATGCATGCACTTCAGAGTACAGAAAAGGTGCAAAATGCAGGCACCTTTAAGGCTTGAAAAGAAAATCGTTTTGAAGATTTGGCAACACTAACATGCAACTGTGTTTTACAAAATTAGTTCATTGTTTCAATGACTCACATTGACTTTTATTGTCTTGAGATCAGGCTTTAATTATTTTAATTTCCCTGTGGAAATTTAATTCTTTCTGGCCATTTTTCTCAAAGTCAGTTCAAGTCTTTGCTTCATCTTTTTCAAATCCAAGCAAAATCTGTTGCAACTGAAATATTCCTGACTGAATTGTACTGATAGTGAATGAATGAAATCCAACAGAATCCAGTCTTGGAGAACTGAACTGATTCTAGAAATCAGTGGTAATCCCCAGCCTTCACAGTGACGTTACAAAACCTGTGCTAGAAGTCAAACACACAATGCCATGCAGAGATTTCCTGTCATCCATCTAAGTAACTATAGCCCAGCAAAGAAGACGGGCCAATCAGAACTGGACTAATAGAGTTAACATGTACATAAAAATGGGTGTTTTCTGTAGAAAGAGGAGTTTGATCGAGAGGTTTCAATTAAATTCCTAAAGAAACCAACAAAAGCTTACAGATCATTACTTTCAAGAAATGTATTGAAACAGAAATTGCTGCAATGATTATTTTGGAAAGAAAAATGTCTTCCAGATAAAACTTAGTTACTTTCAGATGTTATATACTGACCTGGTTGAAGTACACAACCTCTCATTGTTTTCAGCTTCCATCTCATATTGTTATTTGTAAATTACTCATGCAAAAAATTGGTTCGAAAATCACTAATGAAGGTCACATGAAGGTCCTATTTTTTTTTCAGCATAAGATGTTGGTTTAATCTCAACCTTAAAAAGGTAAAATACAAATTCCTTTCAACAATGTGGACTTCTGCTATTGTATGGTAAAATAGTTCGATGAAGTTCAAACACTTTTCTGGAAATACACTAGAAAACTCTGCAAAACCAGCAAAACATAAACACTTTAACATCCTCAAAATTCATGTGACTTTCTAAAACAAAATAAAAAAAAAACCTCAACAAGTGATTGCTTTCCATTTCCAGGCAACTGCAATCAGTAATCAGCTTGCATGCAGTAAACACTAAAAGCTGGAGAGCACACTGCTGAATAACAAGTACCCCAAATAAAGGTTTCCTAAATTTAGTAGCCGTTTGGCTCCCTGCAGGCTACCAGAGTCAACAGAGATCAAGTCAAGCCGTGACAACGAACACCATGAATGTCTGACAAAGACCAAAGCCTGTGACATTTATCTAGCAGACTTTTATCTCTATATGGCCCAACCCAGAAGGACCGGCGCTGCTGAAGAGAGACCACCATGTACCTCCACCGCATGAAGCGCGTCTGTACGGACACGCTGCCTTTTCCTGTTTGATCTGAATCACAGCCAATCACAGTGAAAAGAGGAAATCTTTTTTTTTCCAAACCTGATAGCAGAATCATACAAAGGTCTGCAAGAAAAAGGCAGTGAAGACGAACACAGCAGGAGTTCACAGCTGAATGAAATCATCCACACGGTGTTGACTGACACTCACCTAAAAAGAGAGGGGATAAAGAATAGCAGGAGAAAATATTAAATAATGGATTTCAGCTGCAGTATTGACAAGACAAGAATCACAAAGCAGAAATTGTGGGAAGGTAATTACTGTGAATGTTTGAGAGGGCTGAGCTGCTTCATGTGTGTGACAAAAGGCAAACTTTCTTTGTTCACTCTGCTGACCAGCTTGACTCATACTGAACGGAAAGAAGGGAACCTTCTGACAGGTAAGGGTGTAATTAAAGATATGATTCTGCATTAGTATTCAGGGTTACCTCCTTTACAGGTGCCACAAGTTTGCGACTTGGTTAGAACACTGCATTTGAGACTGCTTTAATGGTGTAGAGTTGTTCAAAGTATTGCCAAGCTTACATGTTTAGAGCCTGACTGATCATATGACAGCCCACCGTCTTTGCTCACTCAACACTGTCCTCATTAAATGTGTTCAGTGAATACGATTTCACTTTCTCACCAACAGGAATGGTGTCTAAAGCTAAAAAAATATGCAAATGTTTCTTATTCACTGATGCGAACCCAGCATTTTTAAACAAAATTAAAAAGAGATCAGAAGTAAATATCATCCAGTGGGCCAAATGAGCCAAAAGTAAAATTAGGCCTTTTAATTTGGAGAATTCTCTAGGTGTTATTGAAACTGAAAAGGAGGATATTCATGAAAGTGTTTAATCTCATTATTTCAATTTCAAGGAGTCAAGAGTTGTATTGATATGATTAATGTCTAAAAACACTATTAATATCAAACTGCTTGATCCTTTTCAATCTGTTAAAAATTAAACTTAAAAAAATTGTAATATTTTGGATAAAACAAATATTAAAAGGTAAAGCAGTTTTGAATGAATCCATAGTGTTCAGTAAAACTACTAAATGTTAAAATGCTATTTTTTTCTCTATTGCTTATAATGTCTGAAAACTGCTTTTTATCCCACTTAGAACTAAGTAGGACAGGTGAGCCTTTAGTTTGTTTGTTTTTTTGTTGTTGTTGTGTAACTATTTTGTATAAGAAAGATGCAAAAGATTTATAACTCGGCAAAGCCTGATTGTGTCAGGACATTTTAGAGCGATGAGGTTATGACTGATATGTTTATGCGACACCAGCTATTAAACATGCATAAATCTACACCTGAAAAATACCCATCAATTTATCCGCCCGATTCTCAACAGTGTCAGTCCTTCACGATCTCTGATGGCCTACTGGACTGTGGTTTTCTTAAATAAAAAACAAACAGAGGCAGGTCGATTCTAACAAATAGAGACAAGCAATAAAATACCCACTCTACAGCTTGTTAAATGAACATAAAAAAATCCTCACCATTAAATTGCCTGATTTCAGGATAAAACAATGATGTTCTAGTCAGACAATTTTTTACTATATCTGGGCTGATTCTATTGAATCTTTTAGGGCTGACCTAAAGGTTTTATATCAAATCTGGGTTTGATTCATTTTAACTGGGTAAGTCAAGCAATTATTTTTCCTGGTAAATATATGTATATTTTCATTAAATACAGTTTGTTTTAATTTACTTCAACTCAACACAAACATGACATAATGAGACAACATAGCTGCTTAATTTTGAAATCCATATAACTATGTGTATGTGTGTGTGAATAAGAGAGCGAGAGAAAATTTGGTTACTTAAGAATTGTCGGATTTAAGTGTTACATTTAAATATGCATACATCTATCTAGAGGAAAAAACAGTCAAAAATCTAAGCTTTATGTATTTAAATTTGTTAATAAAAAATATCTCCCTTCAATGATTGACAACTGGGGAAAATACAAATATAGATCAACTGGTACCATTAGCTACCTTTGAAATCTAAATGAAGACGATGCATAAAAAGTTATAAGGGAACAAATAAACAAAAACTGCAATACTGTTATGCATTTGTAGACAATATTTCCAGTTAATGTACCTGGATGTTCAATCAAACAGCTACAGCAGTGGTCTATGATTGACTAATTCCTTTTGATCCCTTTTACTTCAACAACCTGCTGCTGCATATGGTGAGCTCAAAATGTTTCAAAATTAAAGCTCTGCTATAAAAAAAATGAGCTGCCATCTGAAGTCAGGGCTTTGCATCTTAAACTGCTAAAGGAAGTGTTAAAGATGTATTAACAGCACGATGGAGCTTAATGAGTAACTTTAACAGGACTACTGGAAGCCTGCTTTGTTATATTATTACAGATTATATTATTACAGATAATGGCCTGAGTCAAAGATACTGCCGTGTCTTTCTGCAGTTGTAACACAGTCCAAGTAACTACTCGAGTAAATTAAATCATACGGGAATTAGACTACCTGGTAACTACAGATTCTTCTTTCAAAACTTGCTGCGTTTATAAATGATTTTCTGAAATTTGTTCATGTTAATATTATTCAGCATCTGAGTAAAAAAAAAAAAAAAAAAAAGTCAAAACACCCACAACCACCACTTTCATTTCAACCCATTAAAAAAGCCTGGACGTGGGAGCATCTCAGTTCATCAGTTTAATGGTCTCCAGCTGAAACTATACTTCCTTTTATTTTGATCGTTGTTCAGAATGTTCAGTAGTTTTTGGAGGTTTTAGTGTCTTAACACCCCAACCTTTTACCCTGTTGTCAACCCTGTAAAAACAATGTCGATATCTACAAGAAAACAAGGTGCTCAGTGTGATGGATCGCTTGTATCGGGCAAGCTGGTCGTCTTTGAAGAAGATATTTATGTCATGCTTAAATCATGTAAGACAAGCACATTTATCACACAGGAAATCAATGCTCTGCTTTGGTTGTCAATGGTTGGGCATATCTGAGGGGCATCAAAACATTAAGCCGGAGCAGAGTTAGTGATATGAAGTAAGCGCAGTTTCTGCCACTTTTCCTCTTATGATTTAAATTTCATTAGAAAGTCAAAATGTGGCTACATCATTAGTAAAAAGGGGCCGAGTCCATTGTATCATGACAGGCAAATCTGCTGTTGTTTAGAATGGCACAAGACACTAGAAGTGCAACATATGGAGCAGCAATTTGTTCATTCAGCTGGTTACCCTAAATGGGACCAGGCAACCCATTAGCAGTAAGACACTTGTAACCATTAACAGAAACTGAAGAGAAAGACATGTGGGGAGTGAAGACAAACAAGTACAAAGAGGAGCTTTTTAAGCAAAGCCAAGCATCTCCTCTGACCAGCAGTAACATTAATAAACCGGTTCCTCCTTGTGCTTTCACATTCGTCAATTTCACCATGTGATTATAACCCGCTGAGAGTCTACTCGAGAGAATACCAAACAGAATACCAAAGTCAAAAATTAAAAAAAAAAAAGAGAGGAGGAGCAGGCTGAGAGGTTTTCTGCTAGACAGGATTACGTGTCAATCTTAAAAAAAAAAACAAGCGTTGATCACATCCTTTCAGGAGTGTGACACTGCTCGAATAACAGCTTTGAAATTTATTGCTGATGACAAGCAAACAAATGCACAAGAGTGGTTACAGCTGGGAACAGGTGTGTGTCGAGCTTCAAGCTGGCTCCATTTATTTTCTGATACGGTGCGCTAATTGCGAACCTTGTGGCATAGTAAGCCACTAAAACACATCCCATCAACAACACACAAAATATACCACAATTAGGCACCATGTGACATCTTGTACCACTTCATCTACGTGCGTCAGAACATAAACTAGTAAACACGAGATGTGTGGAACACTTAATGTCTAATATGAAGGAAGTACTCGTTTTTGTGCACAATAAAACGCTGCAAGGAGGCAAAAATGCGAACGGTGAGGCAGAAATCCTCTCCAACTTGTTGCCGTTCAGTTTAATATCTCCCAGCTGCTTTAATCCAATAAGAGAACAGATCTCAGCAGCCTGACTGCATCCATTGTCTGACAAGCTCAAGGCGTTCTTGGAAACCTCTGGTGATTCATGTCTTTTGCCAGGCGGTTGAATTGCCATTACCACTTGCCAGGTTGCTGGTGCGTCTTTATTTTAAGAGTTAAGGGNGGGGGGGAGTAGGGGGGTGGGGGTGGAGAGGTGACAGACTGAGCAGCCAAGAGCTTCATTTTGTTAGACTTATGTGACGGGATAACAGAAAGATGCAAAACCTGAAGAACGCCTTCCAGCTGACAGCACACGTGTCTGCATGTGCCGGCATCCCGAATGTGCACCTTTATAGAGAAGCACAAGCCAAAAATAGGATTACTGCATGCCTTGGCAAGATTTTAAGCAAGGACTATGCAGGAAAAAAAAGAGGGGTTAATTTTATTGCTGCAAAATATCTCTACTCAATGTAGCATTTCTAGTCTTGTTTGTGAGAGAACAAAAAAAAGGGGTAAAATTGAGCAGAGGTAATTCTATCAATCTGAAAAGAAGGGTATGATTTAATTACTATGCAGTGATTTGTAGGCCAGTATTCTGAACAATCCGGCACATTGTAATGTTATGTTGTTTTCTTTTTTACATTTATATAGAAGCAATACAATGAGAACATTATTTCTGACTGATTAGCAAAGCTGTGGAAGGACATTTGTGAAGGAAATTTTGAATAAAATTATACGTTTCAATACAGGCATAAATAACCTGTTGAACTCAGCAGCAGAACAATATGTTGCTACAAGCAACATCAGATTATAATATGTTATCACGGATTTCTATATGACCATCTCATTATTCTCAACTTTTACTCAAATTATAAACTGATACATTTTTCTTTTCAAAACAAAACTCTTCCAGCATCATTTTTCTCCTGGTTCTAGTGCACTTTACAGAGTTAGATGCTGAAAACTCTGTGAATAATTTGAGGTTTTTTAATGTGAGCAGAAGGGTGATGAGTGGTATATTATTTGTGACATACTGAAAGGAAATAATCCTGCGATAATAACAAAATCAAATTATGTATAATATCTAAGGAAATCAATGACATTTTTAGTAAACCTGTATTGAATATTAATGTTGATTAAAGTACTAGATTTTCTGCATTTTCTTTTTTAAAAAACATCAAAAACAGTCGTTACTTTTGTTGTTTGAATGCTGCTGTCTGTGCCATTAGAGCACAAAGAAATGCTGATTATGAGTTAATGTTTCAGATATGATTGATTGTGTATTTTTTAGCAGCACAATTGCGCTTTTTAAATACGTTATTTTTTGAGCAATATTTGTGAGGCTCTAGACGGCACGCAGCAATGAAATTATAGAAACAAATATGATGTTGAATTTAAACTGCTAAGTTTCTTAGATTTTAGATCAGACAGCTTTAACATTAGTAAGACTAGACATTTCTGTTCGTTAAAAATTAACACTTGGCTCTTTTACTTCTTTACATATAGTGTAGTTAAAGATGTCAAAACAAAACATCTCTTAAAATAAACTTGTGATGATTGCACTGGAAGAAAAACAGAATGTACAGATCCCAAAGATTAGCCATCTCATTCAGTTGTTTCTGCCAATTTTCAAAACCTGTTTTTGTAACAACAAATACATAAAATTAGAACAAATAATATTCTGAAGGAGGTGTTCTATATATATGTGTGCTGTACAAAACTGTGTAGAAGACCTACAGTGTGTCTACATTCACAAATTTATTTTTATATTTTAATTTGTTTTAACCGGATTTTAATCAGTCTGCCACAATTCAAAACTAACTGGTTCAACAGATTATTTATAGTAGCTTTCAACTAATACATATCAACAAGTAATTGTGCATCTGTACAGCTGTTTGTTTTCTGTTTTTATTTTATTGACTTCTGTATTTCAAACAAAGAAATCTGGAACCCTTGAACGCAAGCAAACTCGTTCCATATTATTAAAATTGTAGTAAAAAAAATCTTCAGTTCTGCTGGCAAAACACGAAACAGTTCCTAAATATTCAATGCCGTATTACAATGTTTACCATAGATATAGGAATATTCTGACCCTCCAAATTTAAACAGGTGGTCCAGCCACAGAGCTGCAAATATCTACGGATTCTGTAGGCTGTCAGCTTAGACATGGAGTCCACCAATCAGGGAGGAGAAAACTCACTGGGTGGGTTAATAAAACAGTGAGCATCTCAGCAACTCAATGTATCAGGAGCAATAAATTGTCAACATGGGCAAACAAATTCTTACAACTGTGGTCAAAAGGTCCCAAGAAAGAAACGTTATTCTAATATATTAAAAATGTATTTTACATCAGTCCACCTAGCTGCCATGTTGTTAATTATCTGTTGAGAAATAATGTCCTGAAACTTTATAATTTATAAAGTTTTTTTTTTTAATTATTGCATTAGTGTTTTACCAATTAAAGCCCAGAAATGTTTCTCTCCCTCTCAATTCTGCTCGGCTTTACAAGATTATTCCACATACTGGCTCTCAGATCTGAGACCCACATCAAAGCAACGAGATGCCACCTGACCTAATTATAAAATTTGGAACAAATCTGAGTTGAGTCAGACTGGAATTTAAGAAAAAAAAACACGATGTCCTGGAGCTCTCGCAGCAATCTTGACAAGTGCAGGGTTACAAACACGGCAGAAATTCAGTGTAATTTAGTGTAAATGTATCTGGGTCTGTCATCACGATGATCCCAAATCGATAATAAAACTTTGCTTTAATCAACACCCCTGTGTTCCCCCAAAGGTCCTCGCTTATTGTATTGGGTGGTTACACTGATTAGGGAGCTCATAATCGTCCTTTATTCTACAGGATAAGATACTAATTCAACATGCTGGATGATGATACATTAACTCATCACAGTTTAACAGTGTGGTCAAATCCGTTAAGGACTACAGAATTAACACAAGCCTTTCACGAGCTAAATAACATGGATTTTCCTGCTTTTTTTGATGCATGTCAGCCATGTAATGAAGATGTCAATTAGCCATCTTGAGATTACTTTTAAATACTGCATGTATGTGCCTTTCATGTGTATTAGAAGGTAGTATTGAGCCCTTGTATGCATCTCCGAAACGTTGGAGTTCGGGTGAAGAGTGTCATAGTTTAATCCTCATGTCCAGTTTGGATTAAAATATCTTGCTCCTGTCTTTAATCTGGCCTGAAGGCCTCATTTAATTTAGTCTTCATTTCTTGTCTACGTGTCGGTACGGTTGGCCTCCCTCTACCTGTTAATATGCCGGTACGTATAAGGACTTCATTAAGCACTTTCTAAAATATTAATGTGCTGAAGAAACAGATGTAGACTTTACCATTAGAAAAATGCCACGTAGGCACAATCAAGGTTGAGGAAACAAAAATAAAAATGAAAATATACATCCTATTAGTCTTTTCTGAGGTAAAGCATAAAACGGTTTTGCGCATCATGTCTTTAAAACTCCCACTCAGTCTCACACAGAGGTAAGGAAATGTTTTGGTATTAAGAATCATCACCATGCTGACTTGGTAAATTGTGCACTATTGCAAAAACAAAACATAAATGTTTGCTGTGTTCATAAAAAGTATATTGTACGACTGTTAACTGGTGATGTTCCAGCCTCGGCAGAACTATAAAGTTACACTGTTATGTTACGATCGATGGCTGTAAAGTTTTAAATGCAAAGGAGTAACATAAAGCATTAATGCACTGAGTTGGGGGAAGAATTTAAAGTAACTCTGATCTGTTCTGTAGGACGGTGGAAAACGGAGATCAAAAGAAAATGTACAAACATAAAACAAAGAAGGCTTCAGAAAACAAGTCAACAGATGAGCTAGATCGTTGATTAGTGAATTGTTATTAATGTGAAGCAAAATTCTAATTTGTCATCTCACAATTTGTCAAAAAAAAAGGAATTTGTTTGTCTTTTTACATAGTTTTTAACCCAAGAAAAGTTGAATACCATGTCTGCCTTAATGTGGTCACTGGGAATTTGTTTTAACCAGAAATAATTAGATTTTGCTGTTTCACCCTCTATTTTCTGTCACCTATTGATACTAGAATAAAAAAACACCAAAAGGCGATACTGAAAATAGGTCAAAAATTATCCACTTAAATATATCATATTGAATATTACCTATTATCTACCAATATTTTGTGCATTATGTGACATTTGTTTTGTAAGTAATCCTCCTGTTTTCATCCCTGGTTTCATTTTTTAATCAGTGCAGATGCATTTAGCCTACGATTACCAGCAGCTGGTGGATATCCACACACACAACCAACATAATCTCCAACATCTGAACCCAAAACTTGATTTAAAAGCCTCCTGTCAACAGAAACCTCTACACTGCGATGGAACCTGCTTTTTGATTGGTTGTTGGGTTTTAAGGCCTGATATCTTCCGCCTGGAGGCAGGAACTGCTAATGTGTGCCAACCTGAAATATAGTCAAATGAAAGGAGGAAATAAAGGTTTCAAAAGTGACACTAGAACACATTACAGTAATCAACCCAATGATTTCATTCAAGTACTTGCTATATTTGAATCATTTAATAACAGACCAATGAAACAATATAGATTTATACGGTGGTAACCCTCCACAGTCATAACTTACTGGAAGCACATGGAGGAAAATTTTAAATGTTATAGTTTTAAACCCTAACTCATTCATAAACACAGCAGGTTGCAGTAAATGTAACTCATGGTATAATGACAAAAAAATGTGGTCAACAAAAATGTTTAAAGACAATAAAAGCAAAAACTTCTTGAATAACACCCTTCATGTAAACTATTACATTTTATTTTCGAAACAAAGAATTGTGAGTTTTGAACACTTTATAGATAAAAATGAATCTGGTTCTGCATTGTAAACTGAGGGAGTTTCGGACCCCTCAGGCCCCCATTCTTTTTTTTTGTTTTTCCCCTAAAGTGTTAGACTTTGTACTTATTTATCTGTGACAAAATTTAACCTATTCTTTGACACATTTACATAAAGGTTTCCATCGTTTTGTGAGAAGCTGAGACAGTCGTGTTGACAGAAGCAGCTTCTCAACAGAGGCACAAAGATTTTCATGGCTTTCTTTTTTTTGCTTTTGATGTGAATCCTGTCAGATTCAGTTTGAGATGAAACTTCTCTTTTTGTCAATATTGATTCATGACATGTGAGAATGATGCTTGATGGACATTTTCTTCAGATCAGCCTTTTTCTGAGTGCTCCATAAATAGAAGTAATATAAACCTGCATTCAGAGTACTGAATCACATCCTGTGTTTTTCATCACTGTACAAATGTAAATCATATTGGTAAAAGCATGCCTCCCATTTTCAGGTGTACTTTGCATTTAATCCAAATTAGCATAAATAGCAGACTACTAAGCTAAATAAATATAGTGATTATGGTAAGGCGCCTGTCTAAACGTATCCCTGGACTGTCTCACTCTGTATTTGTATCATATTTACAAGCTCAAGGTACCCTCACAGAGCAGCTGACAGTGTGGTTTTCCACCAACTCACTGCAGATTTACTAAAATTGGGCACAATCAAGCACAATGACAACTTTACATGCGTATAAAACAAAAAAAAAAACATGCTCCACTGTGTGCACGGTGCACCTGTCGCTTTGACTTAAGCCCTAGAACACATGGATGATGGCATACTTCCCTGCAGGTGATTGTGCACATACACACACAGGTCCATGCTTTCCACGTTAACAGTTGTTCCCTTCCTCCCGCCTCAGGCGGCGGGTCTCCTTGGCTGACCTTAAGTTGGACTGCCACAGCTAGTTTGCGTCAGATATCTTATGAAGCGGACCAGTTTATGGCTCGAACCGAACACGGGTAGAGGAGGGGGAGCAGGCATAAAGATCATCAAGGAATGAAATCTTTATACACAGCGATAAAAAGATGCCTATATACTGCATAATTATGGGTACATAATAAGGATATGACTTTTGGTTTCACATTCTAAGAATTTACAGCTTAACAAATGATAAATGAAGTGCACTAAAAAACTAAAGAAAACCTTTAATGGATGAGTAGACTGATTGTGTTATATATCAACTCTCTTTGTTTTTGGCATAAATGTTGGCATTTGTACCTCACTATGCAGGAGCAGCAACATTGCTGTAATTGCTCTCATTTTATGTTTGATATTATGTATACAACTGTTTACCATTATTTTACAAACCTATTATTCTATTGTCTTGGTATATATCCTTCACAATGTTTGTCTGCAGCAGAAAAAAATAGAAAAATGTTAATAGATTGATAAAAAAATATGTGAACAAAGTTAGATCGTTGAAGGAATGCATATCACCCACTACCTTGCATGACAAAGATCTATTAGTGCTCAGAAAACATGAAGAGGACTACTTTTAGCTATTACTACAGAACATTTTAGCTTCAAATCTGTAAAACTGATTAGGTTCTAGCCATTTTTATAATGTGATCTTGAATTGGGTTGACTCTAAAAGCTAATCAGTTGTACATGTGCATCCGTTGATTCTATTCTGAGAGTTTCATTAAATATGTCCAGTGGTTCAAGAGATATTTTGCTAACAGATAAACAGAAAAAAAAACAAAGACACTGGCAATTATACAGTCCCCCACCTTTCATGGTGGCGCCAATGATAAAAAGGCTTTTGCATCAATAACACTTTTAGCCACCATGGTGTAACTGCAGCGGCTGATAATCCCATTACAGATGTTTGGATTCTTTCAGCAATTTAAAATATCCTCCTTTGCATTTGATGGAAGATCACAGACACAGATTACTCTACACTGACTTTAAGTAAAAATGTGTTTATGCTATGTATGTGTAAACGATTATAAATATGCTTATCTGAAATTGACGCCAAACAACATTTATTTATTTATTTATTTATTTTCATTTTATGGAAAAAAGGGTGTTCCAGTCAGTTTTTATATATTTGTAATATTTGTGGAGTAGCTATCAGGGCTGTGCTATTTTCTCAGGACTCCAGCATCCTTCCGGAGCGTGGAGCCTGCCACCCTGCCTTTATGAGTCTTATAATGTCACCGCACGACACAGACAGGGAGTCTTTCTGGGCACCTCCCTCCCCTCACAAAACCCCACCACAAAATCAAACCCACATCCCATTTGCTGGGTGATATGGCTGTGTTTTGCAGACAATGTCAGAGCCTCTGACCCGGCTGACAGCTTTTGTGTTTGGGATCAAGTATGAGGCTGACGAGTGTGTCTGCAGGGCTAACTATGATATAGCGCCGCACTGTCAAAACATATTGAAGACCAAATTCCTGCGTACTGGCCCAGAAGGGTAATTGGCTGGTGCCTGGTAGGTGTGCTGTTTAAATAAAATGGGCCTCATTTGTCAAACAGCACACATTGATGTTAATGTGCTACAAAGTCAATTATGGAATGAATTTATTAGCACGTTGGCATGCATTTACTATGTATGATGTATTCATCTTTTATCAACTAATTACATACTTAAGTATACTTTAGCCTAAATTAAAATTTCATGCAACTAAATATAATCCTTCATGTCTGAACATGATGTATGAGAAACTTGAAACACTCTTTTCAGAGTAAATTTTTCCAATAATATACCTAATTATCAACACAATCAAAACAAAATGACTGCAATATGATTGTCTTTATTCCCATAATTTGCAATGTAGCACTATAGAAGGTACTGGAAAACTTTTAATTCCGATATGTAGCACATTCATACATCCTCTGACTCTTTCCAATGCATTCTGGGAAAAAATGCATGTATTCAGTCTTGTCTGACTTCACAGGCCTATTTTCAATGCACATGAAGCTGTGTGTTTGAATGCCAATGGCCGGCAGGCTGACACCAGCTCGCCAGTGGTGAAATGCTCAAATCGGTGACCCGTCCCAGCTCGCAGGTCTTCCATCCAATCTACCTGTCACTCCTGCCAATGACGAGACACGGAGAAATGGATACCGAAACGCCACTGCATATTGACAGTGACAGTTGCAATTCACAAGCAAGGAGCGGCTTATCTCCAGCGAGCAGCTTCCATTTCCTTTACGTGAGAGAAAGAGAGACAGCTCGAGACGGAGTTCGAGACATGTTTCAGACAGAAGTCTATATTCTGTTCTCACCCGCTCGCCCTCAGCAGCAGTATAATATTTGGTCTAAATGTGTCCTCCAGCACCAAGGGGCAAGAGCCCTTAAAGAAAAAAAAAAAAAAAAAGAGGCCAGGGCAGGTAAAGATTGGATCCACCTTTGATTTTGGTGGGTTTACAAGAGGACCCTCAAACAGCCACTGGGAGAATCTGAGGTTGCAGCAAGTTATGCGTCCAATAGCAATGTGCAGAAGGACAAATTAGCAAGAAAAGTTTCCTCTAATGAGAACATACATCAAGATTATATTCTAAAGCTACAGTTTGTTTTGTTTTTACCGCTCTGTACTGCTAGTTTTTTAAGATTATAAAGAAATTCATTTATTCATTCAATTATTATTTATAAAGTGCTTAAAACCAAAAGGCAACCAAAGTGCTGTACAGGTCAATCAAAAAATATAAAGTTGATAATAAACAATAAAATGCCAAAAAATAAAAGAAACAAAGGCTTTTAAAACTTTTTTTAAGTTGAACCTTGGTTAAGTTTGGAGTAAAAATGGTTGCTTAAATACAATTTTGCAAAGATATTTAAAACTAAATTAAGGCTGGAATAAAAATATTCCCGTTAAACCCTCATTGACTGACAGTAGTAAGGCAACACTACTGAGCAATTATCTGCAGCAAATTAGAAGCCTTACATAATGAAGTAGTAACATTGATTTTAGTTGGATTTGGCAACATTTAAACAGTAACTTCAGATATCGAGGGCCTGCTTGAATTTCCAATGGCAACTTAAAAATATGCATCTAATTTCCATTTATTTGCATGAAACCTTCAACACTGATAGCCATCTTGCTTTATTGAAACCAAAGTCTACAAAGGTAGAGCTACTAGAAACTGCAGAAAGGACAAGAGGGGTGAACTTTGATAACATTATTATATTACTGGTTGCAGCAGCTGTCTCTGCTGTTGAAGCATTTTTCTGCAAGACAATGAGCTTTGACACTGGATTTTTTCCCCCTCCTTTTTGACAAGTAGTTGTGATGCCGGTCAAAGAGTTTCATTGCCACTGCTTTATTCTGCACAGCAAAGTGCACGAACAGGAGTATTTGCATTCATTTGTAGCTCAACCAGGCACAATTTTAGATATACAATCCCCTGAAGGTAGCCTATTGACAGCTTTGAAAAGTCTTACATGATATTTTGTTACACAAAAGCAGCTTTTTCAGTTTCCTCCACTCTCACTCACATTTTACACTTTAAGCTTCCAGCAACAACCCATCTCCCACAAGATTTCAAAGCAACACTACTCTACTAATACCAATGTAGGCTTATCAAATGTTTATCCAACCACTTTTACTTTGGCATGGATTGTGTCAAAACATAGACGTAGCAATACATCTCTTCTTGGTCTTGTCATCTGGAAAAGATACAATGGCAAAAATATTTGTTTTATCGATCCCTTAGACCAAAATGGGGGTCAATAAATCAAGACTTCTGTTAAAAACATTGGCGTACAATCTAATATAGGACAATGATATGCCTTTTCAGCTCTGATGAGTGAAATACTGACACTGATAATAAGCATGTTGGCCATATAAATGAGTAAAGACACTGTAAAACTACTAGGAACAAGAGGAGTTAAACAGTTTGTTCACCTAGAGCCCAATCAGTCAAAGCCTTTTTTTTACAAATCCACATTCAGGCTGGTTGTGGTTCTGTAATTAGAGTCAGTGGTTGACTGCAATATGAACGCTTGAATTTCTGATGCAACAAAATGCTTATATGTAACAACTGACACCACCTTCAAATAAAGTACTTCAGATATTCAAGCTTAAACTTTTTACACGTGTCATAGCATTTCCAAGAAAATCAATCAGCAAATGCTTGCCTGCATCTCATCCGTAGTTTTGTTTCCTTGAAAGTTCTTCGCATAAAACTTTCTTTTATTATCTTTTTGTCAGCATAAGAAGAACAGCTATAATATGAGGTAGAAGCTGGGAATACAATTTACTATTCATCAGCTGATAAGTACTTTGAAGCACGCAGTGACAGTATGGACAAAAGACAGACGAATGAAGGAGGGGAAAAAAAACCTTCATGCATTTATTTGTTCCTCGCTGATTCCCACAGTGGGTGGCTAATCCACAGTATTCAATACTGCCACGTTGAAACGGTATCCTTGATTGATGTGCCAGCTCCTCATATTTTTCACTCCCACTGACAAATAATGTACAGTTCCACTGCATTCTTGTCATCCTCAACAAATAATACACCCCAGACCATGGTATTAGTTTTCTGAATTATTTATTAATATTTCTTAAGCTGGTGGCAGAGATAAAAAAGGATGGCATTTGGTAAATATTGTTGAATTAAGGCCTGCATAGAAGACAAGAGTCCTCTTACATCTTCCTTTGCATAATGCAGCGAGGTGGGGCACTTTGTTTTGTCTTTTCTCCAGAGATAATCATATTATCTGCTGTGGGTTGCATGCACTTGCCAAGTTGTGCTCTCAGCTAAATCCACAATTGATCTTTCCCCCTTTCTGCCCTTCTTTTATTCTTCTATCAGTCTCCGTCTCTCTCCCCTCCATAAGCTCCTCTTTCCCATCTCAGGCAATCACTCAGGCCTGCAGAGATGGGAGGAAAAAAGAAGGGTAGGGAGGTGGATATTTAATCAACTGAGTTAGCTCCGCTGGTGCCCAACAACAACTACAATCAGAAGTGGGATTTAGCAAGTGATCAGCATGGAGGCTGCTCTCAGTTTGGGCTATTGATCACACATTCCCAACTGTGGTGCCCTACTCCTCTAATGAGGCCAATCCGCAGATTTAGAAACTTTTAGGTGAAAGTGGATATGTGGGCATGAGCTAATTACTGGGGAGAATAGGATATGTCCTCCTTTTTTCGATTTGATGCTCTAAACTTTACCCTACTTTTCCCTCATGTCACGCAAGCTACCTCGGGCTTCAGGGACAAATAGCTTCAGCCAAATGAGTTCTGCTTTGGACCAAATTAGAAACAAGTTAGCAGTGAGTCGCAAGGTTAATTGTGAGACTTGGAGAAGAATGGAGTAAACATGGCAAAAGCTTTGCCAAAAAAAAAGGTCATATTGTCTTTAATTGACATAATTTATGACAATCCAAACCACAGACTGACACTGAACGTAGACCTTTTTACACATTTGCTCAAGTCAGGATAATGCTAATTGAGCACTACACTATAAAAAGATGTAAGGCCACAGTTGTGACAGGACAGAAAAGACAAAAAGGCAACAGCAATTGGCTCCCATGTTAATTGTCTCTTCAAAGCAGAATGGCACATATTTTAGCACAGTGTCAAACTGTGCTTGTCACAGTCTTTTCTTTTTAACCCAATCAGGCCTCAGAAGTCTTTGCATCTGCCAAGATCAAATGACACAACATCACTTTAAAACAAGAACAGAGCCACAACCCCTGGCTGTGTATCAAATATGGAAGTGGGATAAAGGCATGTGGGGCTTTCATCTTTAAAGAAACTTGTTGAAGAGGAGTTCTACCGTTCGCAGAAAGTCTACAGCTGTCATGCAGCAACTCCCTTCTCCCCACCCATGTGTTAAAAAAATGACAAAAGCTAGACCATAAGTCAAGGTAAATTGTTTTGCTGAAGTACAACACGGTGACAAGACAACTTGTTTTATCCACCAGGATGGAGAGAAGCACAGTTTGGCAGGCTGGCCCATCATTAAAAGCCCCTCTTTGTCATTTTAACGATTCACTCGAGTTCACTATTGAAGGTCCCTTTACCACTTAGAAATTCATGCTCCACCACCATTTTAAAAATGTATGTTACAATGTGTCCTATCAAAAAATAATCGGAACATCTGACACGAGTCCAGTTCCCTACACTGAAATTTCTGGGGTAGCAGAGTTTTCGGTGGCCACCTCAAACACCATTTGTTGCCTATAATATTAGCAAGTAACAAATTAAACACAAAATGTGATTCTGACTAATAACTTCATGCTTTGTGGAGTATTTCAATCCATTTTTGTCATTAAATGAATGCGCCTCTCACCAGTGCACAATTCTGATAATGTTTCGAGGAAGAAAAATGGATCTGGAAGGAGCAATATTCAGTTTTCAATTTTCAATTAAGCACAAAATTGCAATAGCTTATAACCATTTCTAGTTACTTTAAGCTCATTACTGAAAAGTAGCATCCCTTAGAAAAATTAATTTTGTTCAACGTCACATATGCCAAAGTTTTAAACAAAGATCCTGAGTGATCTGTTAGCACTCAGTTAATGTGTTGAGGATGAGCCTCAGCTACTACCACGCCAGTTTTTACCTCAATATCTGCACAAATGACATTTTTTTGTTTGCTAAGGTCAATTGGTTGTGGCAGCCATCTTGAATTGTGTTGACTTAAAAAATTAATCACTTGTAGATGATTACCTTCACAGTTTTATTCAATTCTGTCTACTGGTTCATGAGATACAGGTGCTGGTCATAAAATTAGAATATCATGAAAAAGTAGATTGATTTCAGTAATTCCATTTAAAAAGTGAAACTTGTATATTATATTCATACATTACATACAAACTCATATATTTCAAATGTTTATTTCATTT
>NC_051442.1:3897474-3984442 GCF_001649575.2 Kryptolebias marmoratus
AGTGTGGTACCAGGTGCCATCAATTTTGAACCTTTTCACAAGATTCTAATTTTCTGATATGATGAATTTGAGATTTTCATTTGTTGTCATTTGTAATCATCAAAATTAAACGAAATAAACATTTGAAATATATGAGTTTGTATGTAATATATGAATATAATATACAAGTTTCACTTTTTAAATGGAATTACTGAAATCAATCTACTTTTTCATGATATTCTAATTTTATGACCAGCACCTGTATTTTGCCATCTGACAGACAGGCAAATACATGATCACCCACCTTTCACTGTGACAGGCAATAATCATGGAGTTACAATAAGCAGTGTACTTTAATATTCTACACATCTGTATATTTTGTTCACTCTCAAGTGTTTTAGGAAACAGATGTTTGGCTCTAAGGAAATTTCTCAGTTCAAAAAGTTTTTGGTTTATGAAATGTAATAAAAACAAAATCTAGCTATCCTTGTTTCATCTTAATCAGATTATCACAGCATCTACACCGGCAACAGGGAAACTCAGTTCAACCCCCCCCAAAAAATATTGTAACATTGTGTTGGTTAAATTTGAACTTTACAAAGCAGTTTTTCAATCAGTACTGCGAGTATTACGAATGTTCATTAAAGTGGAACAAATTCAACACTTCATTTGTCAACTTTGCTTCAGAACACTGCCTTACTCTTTTGAATTTTTTTTTTAAGTTCCTCACTGATGAAGACTTTTTTTTTTAAACATCAAACCTACTTTTCATCTATTTTTTAATTTATGAGGAAAGCAGAGCAATGTGGAGGGAAGACATCATTATCTAACCACATGCAAAGACCATAGGGGATGTCTCTCATTTTGCAAGTGCAGTAAGACCTTGGGGGATTACCCAATCCACATCATTTCCGAGCCTCAAACCTCATGCTCTCGTGATCACATAAAGGATTACATGGCTTTGCAGGAACACATTTAAGCATTAACTTCGCACAAAGCACTAAACTCTCACAACCAAATTAAACAGACGCCTCTTCAACTTTCAAGTAACAAAGTTCTGAGCTGCAGTGAGTTTAAACGGGTAAATCCGTGACAAATTACGTAGCCTGTTTTGCGTGTTTAATCTTAATATGCTGGATCTTCTTGAGAGCTTCGCAAGTGATGAAGGTTTGGCTAAATGATCAGTATTTATTATTAAACTACCTCAGCTCTCAAGAGATGATAAAAGCACTACACATGTGCAACCACTGACTTTTTATTTTTCTTTTTACATTTATCCCTTTAAATGTTCATTTTATAAATGAGCTGATAAAAATATTGACAGGAATACTTAAATTGATGTCAACAGTTAAATTGCTGTTCACGTACCAATTATACCAAACAGAATAAAATTCATCACTGGAGATGTTTTAGAAATGTAAAAACAAATCCAAAATAAAATAGACTGGAAAATGTACCACTTTGTTTATTTAGAAAAGATGGAGGACGTTCCCAACAAATCCATGATGGTTGTTTTTCATGATGTTAATACTACAGCTGTTTGAAGAGAAATGAAGAGAAATGAAAACTGCATTCAGGCTTATTTGGTATAATTTCTAGAGATCCACATTTTGGGGGATTTTGCTTTTATTGTGAATGAAATACGAGCCAATGCCAATATTTTCTAATCATTTTATATTTATTGGATTACTTTTTTCCATTAACTATGTAACAACATACTGGGTTTTAAGTTTAAACTTTCATTACAAAATAAGTCACTATATAATCAGTCTCGGTATCAAGCACAGAGTCTGGATCTGAGGATGGGTTGGAGGCTTCAGCCCTGAATTCGATCCGTGAATAAAGCCAATATCAATAATGGATGAGATTGGTTCAAACTCTAGCGATTTCTCTGAAAATTACTGTATCGTGTCTAATCACAGATAGATTCACTCAGAGTTCCTCCCTCTGGAGAATAGACTGGATAAACTTTAGGGTCCAGTGCCTTTAGAGTCAACACTTGCATGGAGAGCCTTAAGAAAATGTTAGGATTTTTTTAAGCCTGCACCACATGAGTAAAATACTGCTCATTAAGCTTTATGATGCAATCATAGGCTCATTCCGATTGTCATTGTCACCAAGCTGGTTTCCTTCTATTGACTTCTATCTTGATTGTATAGGTAATAAATGAAATCAAAATGAAACCTTTTACTCATGCATCAAGTAGGTATTATCAAGTATTTTATATAAGCAGCAACATTGTGTAGGAATTAGACTTAATAAAAGCAGATCCCCGTCTGCGATTGCTTCTTGCTTTATCATCTCCAGATATTTTTGTTTTGCCCTTCTTTTAGAATGTGTCACTTTGGGATTGTAGCACGTACTACTGCCAACTCCACATTTGGCTAGAAGAAATTGTCTATGATGCAGAGTGTCACATCAAGTCGCCAGCCACTCACTCTCTGCCAGCGTGTAACTTAACTGGGAGTGTTTAACACATGGTATGAGCACCCTTTTCCCTTGCGAAGATTTCATGTTGGACTCCAGCTACAAGAGAAGAATTAATAAGTTTTGGATTTTTTTCATAGTTGAGAACAATGCCTTTACCTTGGTGCATTTTCACAAGGTCCCAAAAAAATATTGTGACACAATCATCGCTATATTGTATGTGTTTTAGTGACTAAAACTCCATCTAATGTTAAGGATTTGGGATATGTGGTTTAGCTGATTACAAAGAGCCCTCACTTTGGGCTTCCAGACAGCTTCTCTCTAATACTGTTTCTAATGTCTATAATTTAGCCGAGGTTTGATTTTAAGTTAGAACAAATATGTAGAATACAAAGCTTTTCAAAACAATCACTCTATACTTTTGAATTTTTTGAATGCAACAGTTTTTTCTAATATTTGATGTAAAAGACGTTGGAAGTATAAAACAATCACCTAAAAGCGAACATGCACCATCCTTTCAGTTCTGTCCTCCCCAGCACATAGCAGACAAGGGTGCAGTGTTGCACATTGGTGCAGGCTATTTAATGTGATGGTAGGCCTAGAATTCTGTTTTTTCTTTGGTTGCATGACCTCAGTACAGTTTGTGAGAGCCATTAGCAACTTCTAATGGCTCTCACAAACTGTATTAGCAACTTATAAGTAGATACTAATACTATTATTTTCTGTGTACAAAATACAGACATTTAACAAAAAAAGTGACTCCAACAAAAACCATTAATGTCACAAGTCAGAAATGTGTAAAGAGAACTAGAATAAACAGCGAAGGAAACTAAAAACCAAATATGAGCACTAAATGACTGAATGTTATACCCAGAACTCAACTAGTTGTTTCTTTTATTCCAGATGGAATCACTCATTCTTAAGGTAAAGTTGAGTAGTTAGTTTGCTTTAGCTTTATTATATATATATATATATATATATATATATATATCAAAAATATGAATATAACACATAAAAATATAACAAAGCAGAACTAGGGGTAAAGATTTTTGTACCTCCACTTTGTTTATTTTGCTGTAGTGCTACTGCTAAGGCTAAAATGTTCCCTTTCTGTCCAGAATAGTTATAACTTTCTTTACCAAAAGAGCATGGTTAATTAAATAAGTAAAGGTTACACATCCCTTTTTTTCCCTCAAAAGCTTTTAATGTTCCTTGCTTAAATAACAATAAACAGCCCTGGTAGGCCGGCAACATCATGAAAGTTCACTTCTTCTTAATAAACAGCACAATGAAACAGATTTACACACCACCAATTCCCCCAATGATGAATTGTGGCAAGTCTCTACTAATTTAAAAAAATTACTTGGGGAAAGAAAAAGTTAGTAGCAAAAAAAGTGATTTTTTTTGGCATTCTACATCTGTCAGTCTGTGTTCTAGCCTGATTAGTGTGCGCTAATTGACTTTGCTAATCACACCCCCAGGTGAGATTGGAAGAGACGGAGGAGAATAAGAGAGTGGGAGAGAGGTGGAGGGTGATGGAGAACATTGTGAGCTGGTAAGCTGCGGAATGGTGGAACAGCTGCTCCAAGTCTTTTATGTGGAGGCCCCAGAGAGCTGCTCCGTTGGGTGCTCCTCGCTGCAGTGCCACAGTTCGCTGCAGAAAAACACTGAAGGCTCAACCCGAGACTGCTGCACTGGAAACCAACCCATCTGAAAGCATTACGGAGGGGGGCGGGGGCGGGTTATATGTCAGGCGTGAGACAATGGAAAACACTCCTCAGCCTACAAACAATATGACAGTTGATGCTGAACAGAACATCTGGAGACAGACTTGTATTTATGACCCCTTTTAGCCTGTAGAAATTAGTAGCAGATAAGCACCTACAGTTCAGTCTGGTTGACACGGACCACAACTATATCTGAATATTTAATCAATTTATTAAATGTGAAGCATTTTGGGATTGTAGCAGATTCAAATTCTACATAATTCTAGTCGTTATAATTTGTTGGACCGGCCACCAGTCGAGTGTGTACCCCGCCTCGCACCCAATGACCTCTGGAGATCAGCGCTGGCTTCCCTGTGACCCTGCTTGGAAAAGCAGATCATGAAAGTAGATGGACGTTTGATTGTTTGTTCATTAATTGCATTGGTGGATGAACTAACTTAAGTCTCCACGCAGGGCTATTTTGAAAAACTTAGTTGAGTGAATCACTTGGTTATTTTGCAAAGATTTAGTTTTGTTTTTTCCTAAGTTGTAACTCAGCAAGCTGTCATCAGTGAGGCACTGAGAACCAGGTAAAAACAGATAAAAAATAAAGAAATTAAACAATGGATAAACATACAATTATTAAATGAACAGTTAGTTTATTCATTCAAACCAAGATTAAGTACAGACACATTCTTGAACGCTGCATTTTCTTTATCTGAAATCCAATTTTTATTTAAGGAAACATTTCAGACAAAATAAAAGTCTAAAAAATCTTTAGAGGAAAAAAGAAACTTCTAAATTTAACAAAAAAAAACGTTTGCTTTGCATTCTTCTGTGTTTGATGCACTGCTTAAGTCTCAGTAAAAAGGATTTCTGCATCTGCCTGCAGGACGTTTTATTCAGAATTTAGTTACTCTTTGATTTTTTTTTTTTTTTATTTAGCAGAAATGACTCATTGCTGAACAGCTACAGTGCTGGCAGCGGTTTCCCTCTCCCATATTCAGTATGTTTGTGTGCACCAATGCTAAATAACTAATGGCCATGTAGGATCCCCGACATACACGGGATGCTCCCACTCAGATGAAAAATCAAGGTGGAACATCTGTGTCATCTGTTTCTTGCCTCTGCTCATTTCTTTAGTTCGCCTTGCTCTTATGAAATCATTTGTTAAATATGTTTTTGCTGCTCGGCATCCGAGAATTATTCCCTTCTCCAGCAGCAAGAGGGAATTGTTTTTCACCCAAATGCACAGTTTCTTTCTGTGTTTTTCTGCCTGAGTAAGTCATTTGTCTCCGGGTGCTTTTCATACGCCCACTGAGATGCATTTATGCACACCCTTAAACAAAAAGCAGCTAATAAAATGTACTCGTGGATTTAAAAAAAAATAAAATGTGCTGCACTGGGATTCGACTCACTCCTCCACAGGATGGATCTGACGTGACCGCTGCCAACTTCTAGACAAGCTTGCTAAGTGAATATCTTGTTTCTTTTTATCTCCGATAACTGGACTGACAGTCGTTCAGGCATCAGTGATTCACTGCTACAGATAATGCCAGACTAAACTACTGAAATAACGTGACCCCAACATCTGAAATCGATTGAAAACTTTACTGCAGCACAAAATGAACATGCAGTTGAACAAAAATAAAATTTAGAATTTCAATAAAAAAAAAAAAAAAAAAAAAAAAAACAACTCAGTAAACTTAAATATAAAAAAATACACAGCTTAAGTATTTTGTAAGAAAAATCGAGTTGGAGGACCGGAGGGTTCACTAAGCTCTCAAAAAGTCAGACAAAGAACTGCAAACATCGCTTCTACATTAGCTTCTAAGACAAAGTGATTCAAAAGTATTTTCTTGGCAATCCTTGGCTTGTTCTTGACTTCTCCCTGCCTGTACTCAAGCTGCACCGAGCTTCTCTTGTTTCAGACGTCTTTAAGTACAACCTGACATGGGCCAGTGGGCAAGCTCCTTTCCTCTCTGCACCTGGCAATATTAAAGGGAGAACAGTCCACTGTGTTGTGGGAAGACAAGAAAAAAAAAAAACCTTCATAGGTGTTGGAAAAGGGAAAAAAGGAAGAGGAGGAGCGACGAGGAGGCCGGAGCTGGTCTAAGACCAGCTGGGAATTGGAAGAGCAGCCAGTTTGGGGAGGTGCGAATGGACACTCGGCAGCGACACAGGCTTCCATTGCACTTGACTATTCTTGCCCAAAGCAGCCAAGCATGATGGGATGTGTGGTTGAAAGTGGTGTGTGTGTGTGTGTGGGTGGGTGGGGGGGGCAGCTGGAGCCTGTCTGGCTCAGCTGGATCTTCTTAGTTAGAAATCCTCTCACTGCTACAGACATGATCGTCCTTTTCTTTCTTCAAGAAATTTGAGGATAATCATTGAACAAAGAAAGTGCGTCCATAATATACTCCTCTATATAATGATTATATATATGTGTGTGTGTTTATTCTTACATTGATTTCACCTGAACAGTGTTTAATATTCCATTTATTTAGTTCCCAAAGTAACTAAAAGAAAGCTTATCAGAGTTGACTTTGACATTTTGAGATGTGCAACTTCAAGAAAAAAAACAAGAAAAATATTAAAAATGTGGTAAGAAAATTAAAAAAAAAAAAACTTTTCCACTAAATTGCAAAAACTAAATATTATTTTTTGGTTTTGTAAGTTTGATTAATAATGAGTTTAATACTGGTAGAAAAAAAAGTCTTGGATGTTTAAAACCTGCAAATACTGCTGTAAAAGCTACAAAACTCATGTGTTACATATGATTTGATTTTAAGTAATAATTTGTACAATTTGATTGAAAGTATTTTTTTTCTTTAAATATGTTTAAATGTAGATAAAATCTACAATCCAGACTTTAAAAAAAATATGTACTAAGAATGATGCAATGATTCTTTGACAAAAATATGTTTTTTTTTAAAATAAATCTTTTAAAAACATGCTTTAAAAAAAGCTTTGTAGTAAAATGAACATTTAAATCTACACGAGTCCTTGTAAAAATGATTAAAAATTTAACAAAACATTTGCTTTTACTCAAAATTGAATGGCCACATATATTTTCATTTTTGCAGTCATTAAGTTTTAAACAGACAGTAAAAAGGCCTTTTTTCCACAGCCGATTGTTGCCAAAGTTGACGTGAAAGCTACTAAACCGAGTCACTTCCTGCCCAGCTCCAAAAATCCGCAGTTTACTGAAACCCAAAACCAATTCACTGGCACAAAATATTCATAATTTATAAATGTAGAATGTTTTCAAGTGTTTCCTGAACTGAACAAATGCTAACGCAACAAATGTTCCCAATCTGCTGGGAGTCTGATCATCACCACATGCTGCTACGTTTGTTTATGATTTTATAAAAATGTTGCATATTGTAAATTTAAGAAATAAGGCGCTTTACTAGATTAGTTTTGGCACATGTTTGTAAGCAGAGGGAAAACCCAGCTATTTCCCACAGCTCGGTCTGTCTGGTGCCGTTAATGAATCTCCAGGAGATGATAAAAAAATACACCAACGGAGGTGATCTGTGGGTTTTTTGTGTGGGAAGCAGCAGAGAAGAAGTCATCATTAAGTCAGTGAAATCTACAATAAAGTCTTGTGCCAAAAGAGTTGCTTTCAGTTCTTGATCTGTTTTCAAAGTGAGCATACATATGTTGGTGGGCCCCCCAGCCGCGGACTCACCAAATGGAGAAACGCCATTTAAAATAAGCCGAGTCCAAATTCGGTCTATACAAGACCATTATTCAGGCAGAATAGAAGTATTAGTAGCTATAAAATAATTATCTTTTCACAAAGATATTACTGTAACAAAAATATTGGACAACAGGCTGCCAAATAAAAAATTAGTTTGTTTTTTCCTTCCTCGAATTAAAACAACCATGCTTTAGTTCATAGAGACTAACACACAGTTGACAAAATAAAATTATATATATATAAATAAAATGTTGCTGTTCACTGGCATTCTCATTTAACTTCCTGTACTATTTGGGGATTATACAATCGACCTACCAAGAGTGTTTTCAGGCCGAAAAAATGCTAAATTTCTGGTAATTCTTTTATTTTAAGCAATTCAATAAATAAATAACTGAAAAGGAGACATTTTAATCTTAAAAATGCAATCTTCAACTTGTGCCTTTTTAATTACCGGTTCGTTGTGCAGGTAGATTGATACAGTATTGGTTGGTTGTTAATTTCAAAAGAGACGATGCAGATTAAAGAATATGTTGGAATTAGCCATGAAGGCTAGTTTTCATCTGTAGTCCCTCAGGGTTCCATCAAAATAAATACAATACATATAAAATAAGATTTGTCCATCCAAAAATTATGCGAAAGACCAAAAAAACATCAGGAAGCATTCTTTAAAATATATAAAAAGCCATATAGCATTACAATACAAGCATGCATTAAAAAAAAAGCAGAACTAATATAAAAACCCCATAATTAGTCGCTACGTAACTTATTATCTATATTGCAAATAATTAAAAAAACTTTTTAATTAAATTCTCCAATTATTTCTGTACTTTAAGATGTCTTCAAAAACCATTTAACTGTTCAACTGTTCACACTTCACTATAAGAATAACGTCCAAAGCAGCTTTATTTACATTTGGAATAATTTAACATTCAGATTTTCTGCTGCTACATATTTTATTTAAAATAATTAAATAAATAAATCTGAGGGTAAAAAAAACTAAAAGTAAATGGTTGCAGGCAGCAGCTTTGTCAGTGGTCAGACTGCTTTGATTAAACTTTTCCAGTTCCATCAAGAAAATATTTGTTCTGAGTGAAGCTAAAAGTCTAATCGCCCCGGTTAGTGGCAGGAAGCTGTCACCGTGCTTTATGGACTCAATGTGCTGGAGACTTACTGCAAATGAACAACTATATTGCAGGGACGCCACGCCTCCTAATTAATGTCTTTGTTTGGCCATCATACATTTGCTACAGTTGAGGGAAGTGACACCGACTATTTGTCGAGCCTGGCGGGGGCACGGAGGCTAAAGGCAGGCTATGGATGGAAGCGAGGAGGAGCAGATGGGACGAAAGCAGGGAGAGCAGAACGAAGCATACCTCCATCCATCATGGCATGTGTGCTCCACACACACACACACACACACAGCGATCTGAGTCAGTGCAAAGACCTATTGCAGCAACTAAGCACAAGAAACATCAGCGTCAGACTAGAACCACTACTGAGAGGAACATTTCAAGACAGCAGCCACTCACAGTTGGGGAGATATTGTGCCGAGCAGTCTTATTTCTGCAGGAAAACACTTTATACTTCACCTAATAATTATATGATCAGCTACAAGATTTTATTATTGATACAGTTGTACTTTTTCATAGGTTCCCCTGTTCAATAATGATCCTTGAGGGGAGCATGAATGTTTAAGTGTTTCTAGGTTTCTGGAGGTTTGTTTTTCCACATAGAAATGTGTTTTTTAAACTCTAAAAATGTCCACTGACAAAGATTTCACTTCATTTTGAGGATTTTATAAAAATCCTTACCTGCCTCGGCAAAAGGAAAGGGTTTTTCTTAAGTAGACCTTTAACCAGTGGTGTGGGAGATGAAAACACTCCAGGACAGTTTGCTTTCAGGTCATTTGATCAGGCAGCTGTGATTTCATTGGTCGTTCACTGAAACATCCTTTACAAACAATGTCACTTCAAGTTCAAACATGACTGTGTGCAGCAGCACGGTGTGCAAAACCCAAACAGTGAGTTCAGACCTTAAAGAAGGAGGTCACGGCGGAGTGGTGGGCAGGCCAAGTCTATCTCTGACTTTGAGACTTTGACACAAAAATATCAGCTGTCAAAATAAATCACTTCTTTTTAAAGCTATTATCAAAATATGTTCATTTTACTGAAAAAAAGACATTTCTCTTTGTCTTTGCATTTAAAACTACTACTTATTGGCTGTCTTGTTGGGGTGAAAAATGTCAGGCACTGGCAGTTTCTTATGTACTGTTTTTTTTTTTTTTTTTGAATTGAGAAAAAATACATTTAGATTCTGGCTGGGAAGCATGGATACAAACATCAAGAAGCAGAAGCTCCACCTGTGACCCTGTGGGTTTCAGCTCTGTGTTGGGTTTGCAGTGTGATGTAGGGCTGGCTGCCCCTGTGAATTCCCTGCCGGGCATGATGGGGATTAGCTGGAAAACTGTCTGAGAATGACTAAATAAACAATAAAAGAAACAGCAAGAGGGGAAACTCAAGTCAGCATGGCCGTGACATTGTTTTTTGAACTCTGTAGGGGTTTGCCAAGGTAATAAAAGGTGACAGCTGAAAGAGCTA
The DNA here is from genome assembly GCF_001649575.2 of Kryptolebias marmoratus. Classification (NCBI taxonomy): domain Eukaryota; kingdom Metazoa; phylum Chordata; class Actinopteri; order Cyprinodontiformes; family Rivulidae; genus Kryptolebias; species Kryptolebias marmoratus. Next base: position 3,907,887 of record NC_051442.1, read on the forward strand.
AAAGAAATTTTCAAAGCCTTCCACAAATATATACCAACTATGACTGGATGTTACCAAAAAAAAAAAAAAAGGTGAAATATTTTAAACGCGCTGATAAACACTAGTAAATATTATTTTAAACTATGACTGAGTTCTACTTTAGAACAAGAGAAAATTTCTAATTTCCATTCAACCCATTCTCCAAATATCAAGAAAGAAGGCCAGGAGCCTTATAGAAAATTGAGTGCATAATGCAGGTATTCGCTTCTCATTTCTGCTCAGCACATATTGGACGCGGCCAAAAGAATGGTAATAGAGTTGATGTCTCCATCCACCGATTCACACTCATTTGTTATTTATTCATGGAAAAGCAAGCGGGGTGGCCAGCTTAATGCTGTTTATATCATTCACTCACTCCCTCGTGCTACTCAGACTGGAACATAATTTCAACTGAACTTTTTTTTTTTTGGTCCTTATTCTTTAAACAACTTCATTCAAACATACATGTCAAAGAAAGGGGAGAGGATTATTTTGAATGTGTTAAAAATAATGTGACAAGGTCAAGTAAGGAACGAGTTTATCCAACTTTACTTGGAAGGAGAGCGTATATGCAGTCCAAAATACTCATTTTCTAATGGTGGAATGAATACTGGCATGCTTTTTCGCTTCATCTCCAACCTTTTAATATCACACTCAACTATCTATTTTGCTGAAGGACGTGCAGCATTTAAATAATATTGTTCCATTACAACATTTCTGAATCAAACCTACAGGTTGCTGCACCAAATTATCTTTTTTTCCCCTATATAGTAAACATACTGATGCTATATCATGATAAGATTCCTATATAAATCAGTATAGATACTGTAAAGAAACAAAAAGGATCCAGTCATATGTTTTTGACAGTCAGTGACCAAAATGGATGAAACCAATTAGCATTAAACCAAAACCAGAAATGCTTTTTTTTCTTTTTTTAGCCAATCCTTAAACACAACAATCTCTCTACCATCTCAGAACAGTTCGGAAAGACTACTTAGTTACTGGTGTGCCCCCTCCCTCCAAAATCCACCTTGTTTATTTAACCTTTAGGAAGTCCTCATTAGCAGGCTCACTCCGGAGAGCCTATTGGGTTGTCAGGAGGGAGATAAATTAACAGTGGGTGCATTGATTTGACTTATACCTTGAGCCAGGATTACGTCGGATGGTCAGTATGCACAATGTAATTAGTTTATCAGCAAGATGGAGGTTTTCTAAAGTGATTAATCAGGAGAGCTCTCTGACTCCAAAGTAATGGCGTGAGCAGCCAGCGGAGTGAGAGACACCTGACTGAGGCCAACAGTCTGCACCAATAAAAAACAATCACTGGTTGATGGTCCAATTTAGAGGTAGACCAATTGATCGGTCAACCGATTAATTAGGCCAATTTTTTGTCACTTCTTAAATAATCGGCATCAGCCACACTTGAGCATACTAAAATGATTAAAAGGCAGGCACATCTTTGGACAGCACGATGTTGTTACACTATTTGGTCAATGCACTTCCCACAAAAGGGGTGCTTTTTCATCACAACACCAGAAGGCCCCAAAGAAAGTTGATCAACTTTTAAGGGAATTATTTTCTAGGATTTTGGTAGATCTTAATTCTTATCTCTTAAAAGCCCCCGTTTTATGTGCATGTGACCACTGAATCAACCTGTTATTAGTATAAAAGTCATTTTTAAAACCTTAACACACATAAGTTCTCATTCTTGAATAGGCATGCCAACTTCTCAGATTAACTCAAATAAGTTTGGTGAATATCATCCATATGAAGGTGAACAGCATAAAAACCTGAAGCAACAAAAAAAATGCCTGAATATAGAAGTGATAATTTGTTCAATATGACACATTACACTTTTTTATGTTTATTTTGTAATTTCTGTAAGGTGAACAATAGGACATACACTGGTCTAATGTCTAGAGGGAGCTTTAGCTTGAAAAAAAGTGTTAAAAAAGAACTTTACAAACAAAACCACAACAATTTGCTCAGGTGAACTGTGCAATATTAATCTTATTATGAAATGCTTAGTTGGGGAAATTGTGGCACGTGCTTTTTCATGTGGACGATAAACTGGTAACCCCAACTACCCTTAAACCCACCCAGAGTGAAGTGGCAAGACAGGCACCCCACTATGCCCCTGAAAAACTGCTCAAGCATCAGGACAAAATGGCTAAGGCCCACATCCCGATCTATAAGATGTGCTGGAACGAATCGTTTAGCTGGGCCCCACCATGGAGCCCACGGGGCGCAAGGGATCTGCTGCCAACTCCTGGTGCCAGACACCACAGGACACTCCCAGAGGGCTTGTGTCAATGCCGCAACATGTCAGAGCAATTTTGGTGACACAAGCAGAACCTACACATTATTAGGGAGGGAGTTTTCATGTTGGTGCAAAATTAGTGACAAAAAATGAGAAAATCCATAATTCTATAAATTACCTTTAGCCAATTTTTTTTTAAACAGAAAGTAGGATTTGGATTTTTTTTTTATCCCAGTAATACCATCTTGAAGTGAGGCTAACCACTCACCAAACTCCGTAACTAAGAAATGAATAGCAACATAACCTAGATCCAAATGTTTTTGGATTTGTCACATGTGGCCCCATCCTCGGAGCCTCCAACTTTCAAAACACAGAAGTGGAGAAAAATAAAACTTTAAAAATACTTTGCGCACTCAGAGGGCACTGGGAATAAAAAGGTAAAAGAGTAATATGGTGTATAATTGATTAACTGTCATTAAACATCAGAAAGAAAAAAAGTCAAGCCTCAGCAAATGAATTGCTAAAGCTAAAATGCCTCAGGCTGAAGAGCCAACTCCTGCACATTCACATGCAGAGGTAATTGAGGAGGAGGAAGAACCCCGCAGAGACGAGCAAATTTGCGATAAAACCAAGAGTGAGCTTTAGAGATACATGAGTCTCAATCTGCGGCTTGAGCAACAGACAAAAAGGTAGAATAGGTGCATGACTGAAAGTTGTTGGGGAAACCCTGTGCAATTGTTAGTTATTTGATTAAAGGACTACTGTTTGTCAAAGTGTTGCAAACCCAGCTGTTGCAAAACCACGCATGCTGAGTCACAGCGTATGTAGCAGGCATGTGGACATGGAGGGAAGCAGAGCACCGATAAGACAGAATAAAAAGGAGAGATGCATGCTGCTGGGATCTCTCACTTTTGTCCAATAATGAAATCTCATTACTAAAGTGAGAGCTGTCCAGGCAGACTTAATGAAGCCCCACATGGTGAAGGCTGGCCCCTTCACACTGAGTCGAGGAAGAATAAAGTAAGGGGAGCTAGTTGGACTGACAAAGAGCGAACATGGCACAGACACTAAATCTATAAGTAGGAGGAGATGTGTCAGAGCTAAATAAATACAGGAAAAAAGATGGCAACAGATGAAAGGGCAAGGGGGCAACATGAGGCAAAGGAATAGGGGTGAACAGGAAGTATAAGAATCAATTGGAAGATAAATGAGGCAGCAACTCCCAGAGAGAAATGCTGGTCCAAAAAAATCATCCTAGAAGGCATAAAGAAACTCTAGCATGTTGGCTTTTACTGCTAAATGACAAACAGCGACGGAAGATGGCTGCCTTTCCTCCATAGACAACTTCAATTTTCTTTTCTCTCTCCATGCAGGTTTCATAGGTCAATCACACTGTGCTAATTGGCTAGCTGAGCCATTGGGCCACATGGTCCCACGGTCCATCCCTGGAGTGCTGTCATGCTGAAGCTGCCTACACACACAGCTAGTTTTCTTCCATGGTGAGAAGGTGCATGGCAGCTGCCGGAGAAAACGGGAGCCACCGCCTCCCCAGGGACGGATCAGGGGAAAGAGTGCAATGGTCTTTCAGTCAAGGCCGCTAAAAATACCCAGCATTGCCACTTTATTCTGCCCTAGGCAGTCACTGTTGACAGTGCATCCAGCTGTGATGGTACAGAGGACAAGGGCACCAAGATGATCAGGATTTCATGAATCTAAGGATTCCCTGAGGTTCAAGACATGCCTGTATGAACCAATTAACATGAAAATATGGGATACATTTTGGGCAGCATATTTTATCTCACTTCTTTACAGCTTTGAAAAGGAAAATAAATTCAAATTTCTGAATATTTCACCCTGTAAAACCTTCAAACTAAACTGATGAACCAAAGTGACAGAAAAGCTTAAACGCTTCAAATATGTGAAACACGCCACAACTGAAAATCAGCACTTTTTTTTTAATATATAGCAGCTCTTAGAAACGCTTTTCTACATAAATCGACTGATACTCGAGATAGATGTTTGATGTTTTGATTTTTTTGAAGCCCAAACCAATTTTTTTTATTTTGTTTTCTGTATGAAGTAAACACAGTGGCTCAATTTGGGCTCTTTCGTCTCTCCTCTTAGTAGTTGTTAGCTGGGCTCCTTCTTGCATTGTCAGATTTGACAAACCTATCACCTTTAGTTCTGCTGTCTGTCTGACAAAGTCAGCCTCTGAAATTTTGATGACAGCTTGGACAGTTTGTTTGTTTTTTTCTTTCACTAATAAAAAAACAAAACAAAACTATGTTCACAGATTTTATTATCAAACTAAATCTACTGGAACACCGACTAAGAGTCAGTCAATTATTTAAAAAAAAAAAAAAAAAAAAGTTGTCCGATGGATCAGTGTGTCATATCCTTGTACAATAACAAATTGTGTGAAGACAATTGCCACTGGAAACACAATAGACTGATGGTCTTAAATGTGTTGTTGTGAAAGGAATAATGGCCAATAGTCATAATTAAAAAAATAACTGAGCTGTTTATCTTGTATAATCCCTAATGGAAACAGTTCTACACCTCAAATCTTCTTTGACCTCAATTATATATTTTTAGAACTGACTCTCCTCCCCAAACAGTCAAAGATAGAAGTGAGAGCATCAAACTGAATGAGGGGGAAAAAACTGCTGTAATATGTTTCCAATGCAAAATTTAAGAATTACACCAACAAAAACTAGCAGCTGTGAAACAACTACGGTCAATCCTAAAACAGTGGAGTATTCTATTTAGGGAAAAAAACATAAAAAAAAACAAACTTGGTATTTAGGGATGTTATTGAAATGTTCTTTTTGTTGTGGCCTTCAACAACAAAAAAAACAAACAAACCTAAACTAATTGTCTTTTTGTACTGTTTCAATAGGTTTGGTGTTTCCCAAATCCAATTATCTCCCTCCAGTCTATGGATTCGCCCAATCACCCCCAGCCTCATTTGAAAGGTTTAATATAGACCCTCAGCATGCACCCTACTTAACATGACAGCTTGACAGTTTGAGGATGCACACCCAGGATGCATAGCCTCGGGGCTAATGCTGCACCTAGTCAGTCCATGCAATGTTTTGATGCCATAGGGAACTGCTATGCTAATAACCCACAAGCAGAGAAAAACAACTTTAGTCATTTGCCATTCACTTGATAAATTTTGAGACCACGCCACCATTAAATTTGATCGAATGCTACATTAACTTGTGCCCACATCTGTGCTTTAATCTTGCTGTTAAGATGGATGAGGTGTTATCTGTGTGACTACGGCCATGTCCCATGCAGCTCGGGAGACACTGCGCTAAATAGGAGGCCATTTTCACCTGATGTCAGCACTTTTCCCAAGCCTGATTGCTTGAAAATAATGGGCACTTTGGCAACTGTCAATTTTCCTCTAGGGGAAACAGTTGATGCTGTGCGATTTGCTGAAGCTGTCATTTCCTGGTCGCCTATTTCAATCAGGGCCACCTTGTTTACTTCATTACAAAGATGGGCAGACAACTCCACAGTGCTTTAACTCAATAAACCGAAGTTTCACTTAAGGGTCCAGATTTCTGTTCTACTGAGAGCCAGAACTCAGAGAGCACTCAAGTCAAACTTCAGATATGTGGTGCATTTATTTGCTCATCATGTATCCAAAGCATTTTCTTGTTATACCTCTTCTGCTCTGTCAGGTAATTTGGATTGTGTTTAAGAACATGGGGATATCTTTTCATTGTGAAAACAAATGGTATCTTACTGTTACTTGGCATTTACAAAACAAATCCTGGTGTGACTTATATGAGGTTAACTAATAGACAATAAATAAATGCTGCCTGTTATTTGAGGCAAATAAATTCTGTTAGCCCGCCTACCAAATGCGTACGCATTTTGCTGTTAATACTTTCGGGGAGGCCTGGGTGCCAAAAAGCTTTAACTGAAAAATGTTGTGCATTAGAAGCTTAGCTCCTTTTTTTCTCGGCCTCCCATCAGTGCCATTTTTAGACTTAGCTTCAGACTGAGTGCTGAATGGCAGAAAGAAAAGAGAACTCAAAAACAGCAAACAAAACAAGCCATGTATATTTTCTTTTTTTTTTCTTGCTGGATCCAAACACAGGAGAATAACTCATAAATATTATACCACGAGCCACAAGACTGACAGAAAACTGACCCCATGAGAGGCCCATGTTACAAGGTTTCTTTGTAATTTCATTATAAGACAGTTGTTTTCTTTTGCCATACAGATTTAATGAGCATCTCGAGACTGTAAAATGAACCACACCAAATAAACAAGATGTATTTTGGTATCCAGAATATTTACCATCTACTGAAAAAACAGCTGTGGTTTCTCAGAGATTAGAAAAACAATAGCTTTATAGTTAATTGTTCATTAGCAATCTCTAGGTCATATATAATTTAATTTTAGCACTGATAATGTTCAACTGACTTACGAGTTATCTTTCTATACAATCCAAAACTGACTTTGCTGATCAGAAAATGTGGCTCTGAACAAAAAACTAATGTGAGATCTGAGAATGACAACTAAAGGTTTGCTTTTTCTAAGCTTTAAAAGTGCTGAAACAAGGGAAGTCAGTGAAGTTTATTGCTTACCCAGACTAACAAGAACATTTGTGTTTTCCCCATAAAAAAATATTGGTGTTAATTGGTTGAAATGTGAAATATACCATCGTCAGGAACAAAGACCCATTACTTCCTCAGTAAACCTGTACAATCCTTTTTGTAGACAAATTGAGATTCTATTTTCAGCATTTCAGTTCTGGTTTTACACATTTAGGCCACTCTGTTATTTTTTTTATACTGCTATAAAAAAAGAAACAAAACAGTCATATGCCGATATGAAAAACAAGTGAGAAGATTTTAGTCATAAATTAGATGGATGCACAAAAGAACAGATGTTGGATTAAGAAGCTCGAGACAAACAAGAGGCTACAGTAGGAAACTGTCCGTCATCTGAGTGTTTAATCAAGAGGAACACTTTTGTCATGCCACTAAACGGCACATCTGTTCCCAGTAATCTTGTTTATCCATTTACTCTCATCGCCACTACATTGAACTTCTCAGAACCCAAGGTCAAGATATAAATATAAGTTCGGAGAACACATAAATCAAAACAGACTTTTTTTAAATTTTGATTGAGTACTATTAACAGTTACTGTAGATGACATCTGCTTTCATTTTAACTCTGAATCATCGACATTCTGTGAGCCGCTTCCAAGACAGAAGCAGTAATTTCTGCATCCCAAACGCCAATGCCCTTCCCTTAAAAAGCCCATTACATTACCATCTCTACAGCAGCCATCGTTCACAATAACTCTTTTTTTTATATATATATCGGACCTGATTTGTTGCTCTACTTAAGCTGGATTTTATAAAGCTCATTTGATAAACGTGAAACAGCAGCACAGTAGTTTTTCATTAGGTTTGTAGCATTAGACGGCTGGAGTTAAATAAATTATATAAAACAGTCAAATAAACTGCGTGTACTGGAGGTCTTTGCTGGAAAGAGAAAGTGAATGAAACTAGAAGCTGTAACCTGAGACTGTCAGGTTCTACACAGACTTGCAGAAGAGAATCTTGTGCAGACTTATTTTATGACACCATATCAGTAATATAACAACATAAACAGTGTAGTGAGAGAATTTCACTGACAGATCTGCAGACTGAGAAAAGAGTGGCAGAGAGCTTAGAGTGAGCTCTCTATACAATACTGACTGATGGGAAGAATCTTTATTTTCTCAAGTTTCGTACATTTTGTGGTGCTAAAAGTAACGTAGATACAGAGCAGGACAAGTAAATATGTTTTTTTGCACTGATTAGAACTGTCTTTTTTTTCCAGAGTTTCTCCAAAAAAAAAAAAAAAAAAAATGCATTTAACAGCTTGAGGAAAAGCTTCATGTTGGCTTCATATGAGTTTAATTCTACCTGGAACCAATTACCTCTTTGGGACACCTTTATTACAATTATAATCAGTGGTGTTTCAGTTAGGATAATTTGATAACCGGTTATGCGGGGGTAAGACTTTTTCATAAATAAAGATGAGTAAACATGCACATATGGTAACACATATGCTAACTAGGAGGAGTATCCACTAATTTCCCCTGTCAGCTTGTTTGCTTCACTGGACTCTGTCAGTTTGCAGCTGGAAAAATGAACTCAAGGCCATAGCTTTCAGTTTATATTAACAGCGACAGACAAATTCCAAACAAGAAGATGCCAGCATAAAAAAAAAAAAGCAAAAAAAAGTGCTTTCTGCAAAAAGGGACGTGAATATAATGAATAGAGAAGGCAAAAAATGCTGGAAATAAATTAATAAGTTGGGCCAGATTACTTTATTATTAATATTATTTGTGATTTTTGTAACCACAGTACTGACTGATAAATGTGTTTTTAATAACTAGAAATTACCTATCTATCTATCTATCTATCTATATATATATATATCTATCTATAGAGAGAGAGAGTCAAGTCTCCTATTAAATGTTTATTTTAAGCTATTTCTTTTCTTTTTAAATTAAGATATTTTAATAAAGCATTTAATAAAGAATCGTAATTCTAATTCTAACAGTGTCACAAGAAAGGATTATTACTCCTGATCAATCTTAAATAAATTTGAAATCTTTTTTTTCCATCTTTAGAGTTAATTATATATGTAATGAGCCGGAATGCTTTTTCTATAAAATAAGACTAAAAGACAAGGAAAATTTAATAAAACAATCTTGACTGTACAAATAATAAAGTAGAATATATGAAATCACAACATTTGGCATTTTGGTTAAAATATTTTACTTTAAATATGACTCCTCTCTTTTTCTGTTAAGTTCTTTTTGTGAGTTTGGAACTGAGAGGCTTGTTAATTTATAAAACATGAGCGTACATTCTGTTTTTCTGCCACTCATGGCTCCCTTCACCTAAGATGCAGCAGAAAAGTCAAACAGTAACCTCGTCCCTTCACTGAAACATCTGCTGGGACGTGCTCCAGGTGAGTTCATCCTTTTTGTCTCACGTTTTTGTTTTTTGCATGTGACTGAATGCATGAGATAACCGATATTAGAGGCACAAGAAAACCCTTTCATTTGGAGCAAAGACAAGACCATTGAAGCACAACAGCAAGTGAAGAAGATAACAGACTGCTCCAAGTAAGATTTCATTTTTAAATTAGAGGCAAGCTGTGCCAGGGCCTTTTCCAAAAAAATAATAAAAAAAGCTGTCTTCCCAGATACCTTTTTTGTGCAATTCCTTGATTTGATTAAGTTTTAAATGCTTTTTAGAAAGCCTCCACAGCAGAGAGCACAATTAGTTTTTAAATAGTGAACTAGTGATCCCTTTTACAGCTTGATATCTGCAGGCTTATCTCCTAGTTTATGCTTTTAGAGCAAGAAAAAATACTGTAATTATACTGTATAGAGATCGTAATTGGTGGGAGGTCTACAGTGTGAAACTGAAATCAGTGCTGAAATGCTGCGAATCACATCGACGGTGAGCAACTTCATCAGCATTAATGGAGAGGCCTGCTGGAAAACACACCACCCTCAGGTGTGTGATCAGAACATGGAAAGGGAACGCACAAACAGATCCTCAAAAAAGTGAACGCAGAGACCAACTATGAAGGCATTAAACACAACTTCCAACTAAAGTTACGTTCATGAGGTGAAGGAGGTCTGACGCCGATGGGCACCACGATGAGAGGAGTTCTGGGTTTGACAAAAACGCAAGAAATGTGTTTGAATGTCAAAGATGTAAAAAGCTCCATATGTGGGTTTCAACTGCTGGTTGTGATTGAACTTTAAAAAAAAGGGAGTGAGATACAGTAAAATGATGAAACAAAACAGTCGACCAGTTGTTTTTTTTCATGCTGGATCCACAAAACATCTTATTTTGCATTCATTGAGAGTCATTTCCAGTTAAAGAACTTATATTGAACTGTTAGCAACAAATTATATACCAAATAACTACATGACTCCTTTTGTCTGGTTTGAAGTTAATATTTAAAATTTTTATTTCATTTGCTTTTTTGGGACCACTTTGATGATCACCTCACATTTGCATTTCTAATAAATAAAAAAACAAACTTCTCACAGTTACGATTCCACTCAAATCAAAACCGCAAACTATATTTTCTCATTTGATGTCTGACAAAACTTATTCTGACATCTGGCCTGTTTCCATCTCCACACGACATTTCTACAAACCGAAAGGCACTATGAACAATTGTTAAATAATTTCCTTTTCTTCCTTTAAAAAAAAAGAAAACTTTGAATCGTGTACCTCAGTGCTTCCTGGTGCTTTTAATAAAACGGGAGAAGTTTTACTCTCCCTCTCTGCATCTGTAAATGAAAACTATTTTTGTTGTATCCTCCTGCAATATCCACTCCAAAAAAAATGATTAACTCTCTTCACCAACTGTTACAGCAGAGCTGGAAAAATACTGTCCTATAAAAGCATTACCTTTTTACCTACACTATAAAATTGAAATCTTTCTGTTATTTCCCCCCTCAGTACTCCATCTTTGGCTCATAGAGACAGCCAGATTTATTCACCACCAGAGATAACAAAGTTAGCAGTAAGTACTCGTCTTCAGTCATGTCAGCTTCCTCCCTGTTGTCCTTTCCCCACCGTCATTACCTTTGTGTCCTCGCTAAGCAACACTTGTAAACACAGCAGCCAAATGTCCCCCGTTAGTACTCGAACTCAATGATTTGTTTGTTTCATCTGAAAAGGTTAGTGCTTGACATAATGTGGTGGGTAAAACACGCTACTGTTAAGGCTACCGTGTTTTCCTCTGAGAGTCTTAATGATCGTAGGCGGAGGAGGTGCTGCCCCTGCTAACCAATCTGGGAGCTCCATTCCATGCTGTGGTATTTAAATAATGTCAGAACCAAGCTGGTTAGAGGTGGAGGTGGAGCAACACAAGAGGGATACAAAGAAAAGAAAAAGAAGTTTGGTTCTCTTCAATCACACTAGCTCTGTAAAACCTATCTGATAAGAAGAAAGGAATTCAAGTTGGATTATCTCACGATGGAACATCAACACCTCTTCCTTGTGTAGAACTCAAGTACTGGTTTTATCAACTAACTAACCCACCAGCTGGTGACATCAAAGAACAAAGAACATTTTTCTTTTTTTAACATCACTGTAACCATCTGACCATAAAAAACACAAATTGGTTTCATTATATTTTTTAATTTTTGATGAAATTACAAATAAAATACTCAAATCTGAACTTGAAGATTGGTGTCTTTATCATTTTTAATGCTATTGATCAAATGCAGAACATTTTCCACAGTTTAGGAGGTGTCTGAGGTAAGTTAACTATTTACTGGAGAAGATTGTTGTGAAATTAATGAGAGTTTGGATGTAATGGCTGTACAAGGACATCCACAAAGAGAGAACTAATATTAAATAAGAACATGAACACAACAGATGCTGGAAAACATTTTAGGGTCTTTCTGAGTTTTTCTTTTCTTAAAAAAGCAACAGTAATAAATTCAATAACTTTAGAAATCTACAGGATGAAAAGCCCTCAAAGGTCAGGGTTTCTCTGTAGGACCGCCTTTTCTTAGAGGAAGATGTGTGTTTAAAATCAGATCAGACACCAGGAATGGCCTAACAGTGGCTTAACAAATTTAATAATTTATTTTCAACAAATTTAAAACAACAGAAAAAAAATAAATGAAAGATGAATTATTGTCTAACAGTCTTAAAACACAATATAGGCTCTGCGAAATTGGGGATTAAGAAGCGAGATAAATAAATCACCTGAGCCCAAAATATGCAATACTAGTACTTATCACATGTTAACAAAGTTGACTATTTTAAGTTGTAAGTCAAACACCCAAACTGCTGATATATTTATCCCAAAACTAGTCAACTAGTTTGTGAGACCATCAGCAGGCGACAGCAGTAACAGAGACCAAAGTTCCCCTCCAATCAACATTAAAAATTCAAAGCTAAATAAATATCTACTACTGCACTTAAGAGAAAAATGTGTTTTCAAATCTAAGTCCTGGTCACAACCGTTCTATCTGTAGATAAATGGTGATCGCAGAGATCTTGTCATCTCTGCTTCAAAACTAATGCAGATGCTAAAGTTAATATGTTTATGCTCTGAACATCACAAAAATGGTTCATGGTACTTTTAGATAACACTATAATTAAATACTTATCTCAGGATAAAAGAGAGAACATTGATCTAACAATAGAGGATTTACCAGATGGCAGGAAGATAGCTCCATGTAACAAGAAACTAATTGATGATACTGAGATTACATTCTTTTAGAAAGCATCAACCATAAAACATTAACCATGTAACACTGTGGATCATTAACTGTGTGGTTTTTTGTCACAAAGTGAGCCAAAGCACAATGGTTAGATCCCTACTGCTTTATTGCCACATGGTTAAATTACACGGAGCTGGATAATGCTGAGAGTCAGCAGGACAAACCGTTTATTCTTTCTGGTCCACTGCTGCCACTCTCACCATGTAAAGTACTTTAAAGCTGGACAAAAGCATAGACAGGACATTGTTGCTGGTTTCCATTTATTTTACCGTACCACTGTCGACAGTAGGACTGTGAAGTAAGGCTCTGTCCCCGCGGACAGCTGGGAGCACATTTTCCAGTTAAGTTTCCTTGGTAACAAAGCCGTTGAGCCTTGAGCTCTTACAGTACATTCCCATTTGCACTTTGTAGGGGTGAAGGTGCAGGATTTGGCATGACAGTAGGGAATCATGAGAGAGTCGGGTTTGAGAAAGCAATTTTGACAGATCATCAATTGAATGGAAGGCTTGAGACACAGATGCAATACTCAAAGAAATGCTCCTATTATTGTTATTGTGCAAATATTTTTGGGAACCTTTGACTTTTAGATTCTTAACCAAGATGTAGCACCATCTGGGAGCCATCTGATAAATGTAAAATCCGACCAGGGCATGAAGAAAATATGAACTGAGGGCTAATACAAATAACTTGCCTTAAGAAAAAGTGCAATGTGACAAATTCAACTGCTTTTGCTTGCTTTAACTAAAACATTTTTTAATAATAAAAGCAATGCATGATATGCTTTTTAGATCGATAGGTAGTCCAATACAATGATCTTATTTCTAAATGTTTCTAAAACTGAATGTCACTTCTAGCTCCAGCTTGATTTGTACTTTCTCCACCTCAGTTTTTCCAGTTTAGGCACTTCACACTCAAATGTTTGTGGATATAAAAATAAGCATGGATCTTTTAATACCATCAAGGCCTCACTTCATACCTACCATGGCAGCCACTCCAATGATGTTGATTTAATCTGTTAGAATACATTGGAAGAGTCTGGCTTATAGTGGGCTATTTAAAAGAAAATATTGTCAAAAAAATCATTATGATTTAATGACAAATGCAATTTGTATACGTCAGAGGTCAACATGAAGTATATTCATTTACACATTTTGTGACTAATATAATTATCCTCACCAAGAGCCAACTGTATTTGCAAAGGCTCATTCACAAAACACTTCAAGACGGGACTTAGACACCTTCTGACTGCCTCAGTCGGATTTCTGATTTGCGAGGCAACAAGTGGGGTTGAAGCAACTCTTTCCTCATGTATGTGCCTTTGTGCTGCAAAGCAAAGTAGCAACAGAGCCGCAGCAGACTACATGTGAAAAGGAAAGTCGGCTTTGCGGCTCAGTAATGTGATGAAGTGATGATGTATGGTCTGTGCACCACCAGGTTGTGAAATTAAACAACAGCAAACAGCTTTAACACAGAGGGAAGATCGATGATGCACAGAAACTTTGTAGTTAGTTAAAAAAATTAGTTATCCACAAAGAGAATCACTAAACTGAAATAATTCATCATGGTTTGAAAATGATCCATGGGAAACGTTCATCACACATTTAGTCTGTTGTGCTCCAAGTCAACACTGGTGCTCCACACCTTATTTAGTTCCATGATGGCCACTTCATTTCTGAAAGCTCATGTTTAGGTGGGACATGGCCGGCTCCATCAGTGATTTATCAACAAGCAGAAGAAGCATAAAAATGCCCTGGGCTTTTGACAGATTTTTTTTTTTTTAAATAATCATATCCCCGCCCCCCCATCTTCGCTAAATATAGTGACAAAGTGTGTAAGTTGGCAACACTGCATCCACCTGGACACGCCCTGCTCCGCTCTGATTGGCAATCTAATCTCTGTATCATAATTAGATTGGATGGATTTAACGGGACCACAACAAAAAACACTTATTTTCCTTTTTTACAGGAGACGAAAATCCGTCCTGGCCACATTCCAAATGATGGAAATCTATTGTGGCGACAGAGAACTTTATTCCATGCATACTTAACCAAGAAGTAAAAGGTCAAGGGGTTATGACCATGGCTTTTATGTCCCAGGCTGTACTCGTGATAAGTCCAATATATCTCATGACAACAACAGAAAAGCTAATTTGATGTAAAAAAGCCTGGCAATACAATGTTTTTTTTTTACTTGGTAAGGTATGTGTTCTTATCACCATATATTTTGCAAGCATGTTGTCAGGTGTTTTTGAGAATGTGCTGTTTTGCAGTCATCCATCACAGAGACGTAATAAGATAAGATGAGATCAGATGACCCTGAAACACAACAGACAGATTTCCTGTATAAAATGTTGCCAAGTTTTATAAACCGCACTTGGCTGTGATCCTTAAAACCTGCAGATCACACTAGATGAGTTCTAATCAGCCTGAATGCAATTCAGTAGAAACGCATACCAATTACATTTTCCAATATGCAAGTAAGAAATGTGCCATTGAAGATGCAAGTTAATATCACCTCGAATTGGGGTCTTCGTGTTGCAGCAAAGCAGAAAACTCCAGCCTCGAGCTCCTGGGTTTCTTTCTGTGCTTCTGTTTGATCTCCCGTCATTCTGGCCACCATCTAGCAGAGCTGTGATTAGCATATCACTCACCACAGTACGCATTTGGCTGACCAAAACTTCAGCTTTAGGGGAACTGAGCAAGGTCTTTACTACCCTAAAGCGCGCATGGAGATAATTTATCTGCATGAGGCTGATAAGCTGATGATAGAGATCAGTGCTAGCAACTTGTTGGAAGAGATAAGGATAGCTGATTCTGCACTTTTAATGGGCTCTGCTGGTCAATAAATACCTCCAATAAACATATTTTATTATTTTTTTCCCCAGGTTTATAGAGGTTCTAAATTCTAAAGATTACAAAAAATAAATAAATAAATAACAGTTTAGTGGAAGAAAAGGAGATAGGAGTTCCTCCTTGTGATGCTCTTTGATCCGTAAATGAACCAAAGGAAACATACAGAAGAACCAACATGCCCTTGTTCCAATGGTTCACAGTCCCATGAGAATGCAGACGTTGTCTTTACTAATCAAAGTGTTTAAGGAGGAGCAGGCAGAGAGAACACAGTGAAAATGGAGCCGTCAGCGTTGTTCCCCTGGGCTGCTCTGTGCAAGCCAACCGTAGAGGAAAACACAGAACTCAGAGACAAATACTAGGAATTATATAGATACTCTGACTGAGGAGGTTTTACAATAAAAGATAGACCCTTTTTTGATTTAAAGAACAAATAAAGGCGCAGACTACTTAACCTAATAAAGAACCTCCTAATGAAGAAGGTTGATGCAACAACAGATCGTCAAGTGTGACAAAATAAAGATCCTGGTGCTACTGATGAGATTCCTAAGAGTCAGAATGGCAAAACACACAGATCCAGCGTATCGTGTTTAAATCATTTTAACATTGCCAGTACTGGTATGACAAATGAGCAATAAAAGGAAAGCAACAAGATTAAAGGAAATAAACATAATTACAAGTCAATATTGATTAACGTTATCCATAAGGTGTTCTATTAACTTGTTTACCTCGTGCAGGCAGCTGCTTTATGCCAAGGTGGCATTTTAATACAGCAGCTCGAGTTAAGTGATTGACCTGATAAATATTTGAATGTGCGCTCATGCGCAGAACGTTACTTGCATGGAGCAGAGCAGTGAATATGGGTCAGGGATTTCACTACGACCCTGCTGCCTCTGAATTAAACTCAATTCAATGAGTGGTGAACATCAGATGAGTGGGTGGAAGTATGACATCTCAATTCACTCAATCTAAAATTTTGAGACCTGAAAGCCATTCTCTTAACCCCATCATTGACATTGTAAAACCAACTTGTTATTGCCTGACATTACTTCTTCTCAGTTCAAAAACATCTCTAAAACATTACATTGAGGAGTTTTCCCCTTTTTAGAGTTTTAAATAGAACAAAAACTTGCGTCGTATGCAAGGGCACTCAGCTAATTATGCGTAGGAGGTCTATTCGGACTTTGGAAAGCAGAGTCATTAAATGTGTTTTTCATTTGTGCATGGAATCATCTCACTGTAACTAGAACAGATAGGGTCAGGGCCACAAGTTAATTTGTTTGTCAGGAACTATATTGTTGACTACATTCAGAGCAGAGTGCAAGCCATTAAGAACTTTAGTTGAAGCCAACTGAACATCTTTATATGTTCTTTAAGACACTTCTCCCCTTAGCCACAAAGCATCATCAGTTCTAATTAAATGGTTGGGTCTTCCAGGGATTTTAATTCTTGTGGGGTCATTAGCACCTCGAGTCATTCAATCTCATGCCATCATAATGGCTGAGTGAGTAAACAGCTCACATGGGTGTCAGTGGAGGGAAAACAGGTCGTTTCTCTTTCTGTTTAAAATTACCATGACCTGGACTGCAGCACGCTGGTGATGTGAGAAACTTTATGATGAGGAGTCTAAAGCTAAACAGAGGAACATTTCCTCTCCAGAGTAAAGCATGCTGCTTCTATAACTTCAGACAAACTTCCTAAAGAATGAACAGAGAAACAGCAATGTTGTTTCAGAAATCCAAATAACACATTTATTTCATTTTATTTCCAAATACTACAAGGTAGATAACAAGGTATATTCTTCACATCAAAAAGAGCCTTGATCTAAGTCAGTGGGACCGTCTTCTGAGAATCAGCCATTGCAGTCTCTCATGTTAGATTAAGTGGTATATCCTGGAGTTCATTTAAAGTTGGCTTTTATTTAAAAACAAAAAAAAGAAATAAAGGCAGCTTTGTGCAGTAACCTGGAGTGCTTTGTTTTGAGTTTTAACAGAAAGTAAAAGTAGTAACCTGAGGCTGTTTGGAGAGTTATTTGATAGGTAGAGTTTCTTATGAGTAGAGTGTTATATTTTCTCTTAAAGAACACTTCCTAAAATGTGTGTTTTGTTGTGAATAAAGTTCTTGGACAGAAAAATATTCAAGTGTAATAAAAAAAACAAAAAAACTATCATTATGTAGCATTATTAAGCGTTTATGTTGCTGTACATGTTACTACTCTAATCAGAATACATAAAAGGCTTTGTTCAGAATATATGGAACGAGTTGTTCTAGCTCATTTGTTTAAATCCCAATTTTAATTTCATTGTGATATCACAACATAAAAATGAATAAAAAAAATATTTATAAGCAAAAGCTTAAAAACTGCATTTGTTCAAATAAAAACTCTTAAACTTGAAGGTGAATTTTGAGTCTGGGCTTGTTCGGATGTATATGAGGACTAATACTGTCAAACCAAACAGCGGTAAAAAGCAATTTGCCAAAATTAGCACCAAAATTGCACTAGGCCACCTAATTTCTCTAAATACAGGTTTGGGTGCACCACCTGTCCAGGACATTACCAAACAGGTGCAGATGCAAAAAAAAATCAAACAATTACAGAAAATTGCATTAAAAATGGGTCTTTGCCCTGACAGTGTTGAAACAGGGACATCGTGTCCGATGGCCTTCATGCAGAAAGAGAATAAGAGCAGTTTTATAAAATAAAATGCAAATACAGAGTGTCCCTGTTATGGATGTCTGCTTAGTAATGAGGCCTCAACAGTGGAAAATAAGCACCGGCAGTTTAAAAAAAACTCCAGAAAAACACTCAACAGCTTGATACCAGTGTTGGTTTCACCTGCTGCAGAATCAGTGGGCTCAGTGGAGTGGACATATTTAAAGATCTGGACCCAGGTGAGTCAGGTGTGAATATCAGGACTCTTTAGCCATCTCAGTACGACATACCTGCATACCTCTCAGGTCAGTATCACCTGCTGACGAGAAGCGAAGGCGGACAATATTGTTTTTACTCGTGTCTGTCACCAAATTATCTCATGAACCACTGGACAAATAATAATATGATTTCAGAAAGTAATTATTGTGTGAACATTCCCAACTGATTAACTTTTGGAGTCGATCCAATTCAAGATGGACACCACAGCTAACAGCAACATTGGCCAAAAGCAAAAAAGGCTCCACAGACACTGAGCAAAACTTAGATAAGAGTCATTTAGAACACATATTCTTGTCAAATCGTTATCACATGAGAATGTGAATAATGGTATTTTTAAAGTTTGACCAAAATGGCTACAACTTTATTTTTTAACATAAGCTTACAGCCTTCAAATAAGACTAGGCCTTTAAGAATTCCTCCTGTAGTGAGGATAATAGTTCAAGTTTTGTGGGATCATTTTAACTCAGGTAGATTACCTAATTAGTCTTGTTTCTACATTTCAGCCAAGCTGCAGTTATTGTTCAGGGACAGAAAATGAAAAAAGCCTAAAGATTTCACTTTTTGCCCCACCATTTTGAAGAACAACTCCCAGTTAGTCGTGGAGTACTGCATAACTCCTTCCTCCAAAAAAAAAAAAAACTAACAGAAAAGAAATCAGTAGAGTTCTAAGCCTGTTATACATCCCAACATTCTTTGTCCTCCTTCAGCCTTTAAATTGCCGTCATTTGACAAACTAATCAACATTGTTTTAATTAAGCTGTCTGAGTTGGCTCAGATGCATTTTTGTCGCACCACACACTGTCTCACATCACTCCCTCATTATGCTCTCATTGTGTATAACGGCAAGTTTGTGTAGCTGTGGAAACTTTGCCGTCTCCCAGGGTCTCCAAACACTCATCAGATGGATGGATTCTGCATACATGAGCAGCTGTCACAGCACCTCCCAGAAGATATTAAGAGTACATTTTAAATCTTTACAAATGGGTTCAAACAAGTGACTCTGAAGTGATTTTGTTTTGTAAAATAAGTGTTTGTTGTTGGAACTTTTTGGCAGGAGTGTAAGACTAGTATGACTGGAAAAGATTTAAAAATCAAACATTACATAAATTTCACTCCAAGTCATGATTCTTGTGATAAGTTAGTGGGGATTTTATGATTAGGAAAAAACAATGTTTTTTGTGTTGTTTTGCTGACGCTGTCCATGGTGCTGCACATTAAGTTCTCACTACAACATAGACAGAAATACATGGAAAAACAAATGTAAATTCATTTTGAGCCATCACCTTTTTTTTTTTTTTAATTCATTGCCTAATAGTCGGAGTACAACATTATGTAATTGTTATTTATGTTTCAATGGTTTCAACAAAAGCGCTGTGTAGAAACTGAATAATGCAATAGCTGTGCAGATTTTCAAAATTACTAATGTCTGGCATTCTGACTAACCTCTGACTATTGCTTGGTCAGGTTTACTTCCAAACATTTTAGTACCAAATACAACGATCAATAGGTCATTTACTAAATCACTGAACAGGACATTAAAGGAGGACAAAAAAAAAAAAAAACCTGAAATACAATATTTACTTTCTTTAACAAGCTTTTGATTCTCTGCTTCAAGCTTCTTCTTACTTGGGTTTTGCTGTTTTTACTCTGATTAATTAATTACAACCTGAAAGCGCATTTCTTAATTCTCATGCTGAAAAACAAGCAACATAAAGGCAACTTGTGAACAACTAGTTAACCTTAGAGCTACAGACAGAGCAGCTACCTGGGGATAATAGGCTCAGTGAGCATGAAGGTTTTCCTACAACACCCTCCCCCTTCCCTCACCCCCAAACCTTCCAGTATTTTCAGAGCATGTCAAAGACCCTGAGAGGTTAATTATTTGGTGCATGATCTGTTTATTTATTTAACTCAGACCACGTTCCCACAACTCTTATCTATTCCTACACAGCATGTCAGGAAGTGGGCTGAATCCTAATAAATGAGATTCCCGTACAGCTCTGAGGTTCTTGCTATTAAAAGTAACGCCGCAAATTTGGCAAATGAGATTTCATCTGAACACGCAGACTTTTCAGCCGCCCGTCTTCTGCCGTCGCCGTGTGAGACTTCAGAGGAAATCTGAGCTGACTGAGATTGTTTCCTCACCAGCTCAAAATGCAGCTATTAGCAAATATCTAAAATGATGTTTGGGAATGGAAAATGAGAAAAGCTTCACATGCTGGAGGTGACTGTTGACAAAAGGCTCCACAAGAAATAACCTGTTCCTTCCTCTCCTCACTCGAAACACTGTCAGTCAAAGCTAAAAAAACAAACAAAATAAAACATGTCATGAGACTGTATTTAATTGCAACATGTTTAATTACCATCCCTTAAATATTCAAATTTAGAAAACCACTTCAACAGCAGTCTAGCTTTTTTTGCTCAGTTTTCTTAGAAGTTAACGTGAAACTGAACCTCAAGACAAAATCTCATATGTTCTTAAATCCAACAAAAAACCTGCTTAAGCTACTATGACAATGTAGCATGACATTGACAATGACATTTCACCAATAAAGTTGTGCTGTTCTGTTGAGACAAACCTGGAACTTTTTATTTTACATTTTATTTGTGAATAAATAACAAAACGTACTTGAGAACTTTCTGAAACCTAATTTTGGTTAAAGAGGGCACTGTATAACTGTGGACCTTTTACCCTAACAGTAAATATTCCAATCCCTCCATCAACTGTCCCGTCCCACACATTCCTGCTGCTTATTCTACCAGCCAGGGATCTTTATGTTTCTTCATTTTCACTGGTCCAAAGGATCAACAAACAGGGATGCATATATTCTGACAGTAGACAGTAGATGTGACATACTGTGATTGACACTGACGGTTTGAGCACCATTAGGAGTGCTAAAAAAGTCACATTTATTGTTTAAATTCCACAACTGTAACTAGGCTTTGAATACTGAAAAATTGTTGCTCAACCTTAATTCAAACTTTATTAATTAAGTTGCATGCCTTAACTTTCTAAATAAAAAGTTTCATCAGACGCTGGCCAATAGAAAGAGGCCGTCACTCATTCGTACCGACCTCAACATCCTTTTAAATGAACCTTTGATAACCTTTAAATACCCTCAACCACATTCAACAATTTTGCTTATCCACGTCAAGAAACAGTCCCTGCTTCTCCAGGAAAAAGCATTCAAATCAATTATATTCTCATATGGAAGCAATCTTTCTAATCTTTTTATCTCCAACATGTACTAAAAACACATTTTTGACTGAGCTCATTCATTTGGATAAGGTGCAGCGGCACCATCGGTCCCAGAGTCCGGGTGCCACGGTGCTTACATGCAGCACATTCCTCAACAAAAGTATGTTACTGCTTTCTGCATTTTGTATTCATATTTTACACACTGAGACATGTGTGATTACAAATTTGCTAACCGAGCCCTGAAAGGAAATTGGAGCTACATGGTATGAACAAATTGTGCGGCAGTGTAGCTAATGTGAGCAAAAGAAACCCTAAACAGAATCCACTCTCTCTCTAAAACAATATTTTTAAAAAAATGAAGAAAAAAAAAATCAGATCTTGTGTGTTTAAATAATTTATTTAGCTTCAACTTTGTGCTCCTTGAAGGAAAGACATATTAGATTAAAAATAAAAAAATGGCTTTAAAATCAAACACTACAAGCAGATTAAATTATCAGCCTGAAAGTAACCAGCTGTTCTCTTAACAGTGCCGAATTCTACACGCAAAAGCTCCATTTTTACAATTTAATAAACTGGAAAACACACACATACACTTTGATAAATGAGAGTGTCATCTCCAAGTTCTGGAAAATGGAAGTGAAATCTATTTTTGAGACAAATTGAGATGAAAAGTCAACAGGGACTTTCATACTTAAAACACTGCCAGGCTGAACTTGACACATTTAATAGGAAGCACAAACCACAGGAATATGTATTATATTTGATCCACAAAGTGCTTAAGTGTTAAGAGAGTTGTAGTTAACATAACCATTTATAAAGACAAGCTTAGGGGGCCATTAGGCTTGTCTTGTATTTGACTTTGTGAGTAGCGGGACGTTTAACAACGCATGGGAGCCCGAGCAGGTGCCAGAGTGATTATCCCACTGCCCTTTTAACCACAAACCACATTTCTCATGTTAACACACACACTCCTACAGACGAGCATTCTTGCAGAGAGGCGACAGACCGACCCACGCACATTTCTACCGATGTGATAAGATATTCTGCATGACAGCTGTGGGTACAGAGAAGAAAAAAGATTTGTCTAGGGATTGGCAAAATCCAGTCTGGTCTAAGCAAAAGAACACATGATAAATCCTATTGGCTTTACAAAGGCGTCTTTCTTGCTTTCATCTCCCATAACCTTCTCAAAACGTCTCAAAAAAAAAATCCAAACCCTCTAGCCTGCAGCTACTTCAGGTCCAATCTTGACTCAGACCCCGTGGCAGAAACTTAAGGCCCGTTGGCTCAAATATCGTCTCCGGAGGTTAAGTTGCAGCAGTGTTTCGCTTCATGCTACCTCACAAGCTCTTTAAGACAAATCCTACCTCTGGTGTACTTACACTGCTGGAGGTAAATGTGAAATAGTTGGGATCCTGCTGAGCTCCTTTACCTATTCCACTTCACTTTATAGCTGATATTGGGCTCTTCATATATAAAACATAGCATCAGGCTTATTTCCTTTTACTACTTACCACCACTTCTTTTATGTGCACACCAACGGCTAGCTGTAGCCAGTTTTTTTTATTTTTTATCTAGGTAAAGGCAAGGAGGTAGGGCTGTCAGGCCATACAAACAAACATTAAGAGCATTCTGCTGGCTAGTAACTCACAAATCCAAGTACTTCATTCATTGCAAAATACTACATAACTGTAAAACATCCTAGTGTCTAGTTTAACTTTAATTTAAACACTGCATTTAGTGTCATAGCCAAGCATTATTTAAAATAATATGTGTCTGTAGAATGACTCCCATTTCATAAAGAAGTATTTTAACCACTAACCCTCCTGACACTAAATAAAGGGCCAAGGAATTACTTAAAAACTGTATATATTGTATTGACAAAACTTTAAAAAGTTTAGATCTTTAAATGTCTAAAGTTAAGATGTTCTACTAATCCATGTTGGAAAATGTTTTCTACTCTGTTTGCAAAAAGACCAGCATTCTTGTCTGTACTTAACAATTTAATTTCCATGGTTTTACTGGTTTACATAATAATACATTTTATTTCAAAGGCGCCTTTCTGGCACTCAAGGACACCGTACAAAGAACAAAATCAACAGCAACAGAAAATAAAATGTAACAATCAAAAAAGTAAATAAAGTAAATAAAAGTAAATAGATAAAACAAACAAGAAAAGACAATATATCTATATAAAATCTATAAAAAAATCAGGCAAACCAATTGTGTCAGGTGGAAAAAGCAGATCTAAAAAGGTGTGTTTTGAGTTCTGATTTGTATTGTGAGAATGACTTTATGTTTCTAATGTGAGGTGGTAACGAGTTCCAGAGTCGGGGAGCAGAGCGACTGAAGGCTCTGCTCCCCATGGTGGTGAGACGGGCGGAGGGGACAGTCAAAAGGATGGAGGAGGATGATCTGAGGGAGCGAGAGGGAATGGCAATATGAATAAGATTTGAAAGATATGGGGGGGAGAGATTGTAAAGGGCCTTGAAAGTGTACAGGAGAATTTTGTAATCTATGCGGAACTTGGTTGGCAGCCAGTGGAGTTTTTGCAGGACTGGAGTGATGTGATGAATGGATGGGGTTTTGNGTGATGATGCGAGCAGCTGAGTTCTGGACCAGTTGGAGCTTNGTGAAGAGATTTGTGGGTGAGACCGAACAGAAGAGAGTTGCAATAGTCCAGGCGCGATGTAACCAGACAGTGAACAAGGATGGCAGTGGAATGGGGAGTAAGGGAAGGGCGGAGGCGGTTGATGTTGCGTACTTCACCACACAACCACCAGTACATTTGTTTACTCACAAAACTTTCTTCAGATAGGTTTGATATATACACACACACACTTAACATTTCATTTCATCATTACTGTTTTATTTTATAATTTTAAAACTGAACACATTTTTGCAGTGGAACCACATTATTATTACGTGGTGTGATGAAACAGTTTCCCTAAAGCAATCAAACAATTATCTAGCTGCCAGCCTACCTACCCAATTCTAAAAAAGAAACCTGTGTTTTAATTTTTATACAAAAAGGATGGAAGTACCATAGAAATTACTTTGGCTTCTCTAATGCAAGGTATTTGTTTTTTAAACAATAATGATAATGTAAATAAAAAACGTGTAAACAAATGTAATTTCATAGGAAAAGTTTAATTAAAAAGGGAAACGAGACCATGGGCAAACAATCTACTTCAAGTTTTGGTATTGTAGTATATGTATACAGCTACATTTTAAGCCAGTTTGTGTTAGTAACAACATTGTAAATCAATTTTTGCTGTTCTCACAGTGTGAAAAACTTTACTAAACTGTTTTTGGACACAGTCATGTGCTGCGAAATGAATACTTTGTAGACGTACCATCGTTTTTTGTGTCAATCTAGTCCAACTCATGCTGGGATTATTCACATGAAAAACATGATGCATGAAGAGAGATCAGAGAGGAAGCAGGATGTAGGAGGATGAAGCCACGCGGCATGCTTTTTGTGTCTCTGTTAAAGGCATTCATAACAGCTCTAAACACTTTTGTTGTCACCCTGCTTAGATGTCAGAGGCTCTGCTGTCACGTCGCTTTAAAAGCCTGGTCACTTATTACTAATGTTGTGATATCCTGTTTACTGGACAAAATCAATTTCCAACTTAAAACAGTTTCAAAAAATGAAAATACGGAAAACTGGTGTGAGACAAATCTTTTGACTCCCTTTAACATGACAGTATTTTCTTTTAGATGAGATATTTACAAAGGGTAGTATTATAAATGCTGTGTGCATTGTTTTTTATATCTGATGTTGATTGTTAGCCCAGAACAAAGAGAAAAAAAGTCCAATCCTTTTTTTGATTCAAAGCGGAAACAAAGCCAGACATTTATTATTTATTCTCTGCAACTGCTTTTCAGCAAGTCCTACAATGTTATTGTTTTATTATTTTCTTTTGTGCAATGCAGTATTCTTCCAGAGAACTCCAGCTGCACGAGAAAAAGTCTGTCATCTATTCTTAGTTAGATACCAGCTGAGTAAAATGAAATACAGTAGACCATCAAAGTGTGAAACGGCTTTGAAATGCAAGAGCTGTTTATGTGTTGGAATGATCCAGCAGGTTTTCTCTTTAAGTCGCTCTCATTATACAGACTGGAGCCATTAGGCAGTGTAATGAATTTCCCCTGGGACAAACTGATTTTGAAATCCTATTTAAATGTGATAGCACACACAAAAATCAGATGTACTCTAGCTCCCTGGAGGGTTGCACCTTTGTACTTCATCTGCCTGCATGACCCTCCTTATTGGTTAAATATCATCTTTAGGCAGTGGAAAGAGAAGCAGGGGGGTGGGGAAATGGGGGGGCAGCTTTAGCTCAACCTCAGTAACTTTTCTAAATGGGCTTCTTTGATTGATTAAAATAATTTCACTAGACAGATACAAAAAAATACAAAAAGGGCCGTAACGTGGACCAAGGCGAAGGCACAATTGTTTTTTAATCTGGTGGTGATGAGCGAGGTCACCAGCAATGATTAAGGTTTAGGTGGCCCATCATAGCTATGCAGGTGCTTGAATTTTCTGTTTGCACCTTGATGAGATGAAGTGCTTGGAGCATGAAGAATGGAGTGCCATGCCGCACCTTAAACCGTGATTTAATGCCTTTGGCACTCATTGATTAAAAAGAGGAGCATATCATAGCTGATCTGCCTAACAAGGACTGGGTAAAGGGGAGATTAAAGAGTGGGTGTTTGTGTGTGAAGTCAGTGAAGTGAGCCGCCACCTACACACCCAAGTCATCGAAGTCACTGAAGTTGTGGAGCAGACGGCATGCTGATGGGAAGAATGAGGAAAATGGAGCCAGCACAGAGAAAAAGAGACTGAATAAACATGCCAATGGTTTGTGCATTGCAGATTGCTCCCCACTGAGCTCCTGTTTACACATATAATGACTGCGATACGGACATGCACACTTTCAAAGAGGCTCGCCCACATACAAAGAAGACACACACACTTCGACACACACATCCAATTAGGCAGGCAAGCTTGAGATAGGCATGCTTTAAAAGCTCACAATCAGAGAAGACTGACTTAATTAAGACTCCTACATACTGTATCTCTGATGGAGTTTCATTTCCTCGAAGATCCCGCCGGCTGCGCAAAGCGTTTGTGCCCACTAGAGACTCTGCAACAACTTGCAACTTTACATTCCTCGATGGAGTCAGGAGCTGCTGCAACCACACTCCGTTTCCACAAAAATGCTAAATGTTTTTCCTGTTTTTTTCCTGACATTTTTAGAATAAAGAGAAGATAAAATATGATGCCCCATGTGACTAATCCAGAACTGCCTGATCAGACTTTCAAATGAATCTCCAACCACGGGCTACAATGCTATCAAGAGAAGTAACCCGAGAGCTGCTGAGACATTTAAAGGCCCAAATACTAAGTGGTATCCTCAAACTAAATCCCCTCTTGATTTCTGATTAGATGACAGAAATCTTTAGCATAATGTCTCTCGGTTTTAATTTCACTTCTACTTTCTTGGACACACACTGTTTATACTGAGACAACAAAAGCAGCAGAACTGAACTGCATCTCAGCACAAGATGACGGCTACACAGAGAAAAATGTGGGGCATAGATGATGCACTCGATGCAAATGGAAGTCAAATCTTTTGCAAAAAGACTAAAATATTGATAGTTGGGAAGTATGAACCAAGCTACAATCCTATTAGTGTATTTTGTTAACTTCGAAACTTTTTCCTCCTGATTGCTCGTCTTCGCTGTACTGCCATGGGATCTCAAGTGGGTGAATGTTATCTTCACATATTTTCTTTGGGCTTCAGTATATTCTTGAATAAACTACAGCAAAAGGAACAGAACAAAGGCAACACTGAAGCAGAAGAACAAAAGCTTAAAATCAAAGGGAAAATGACAAATCTTTTGATAGTAAAAATTAAACTATTTCAGAAAAAAAACTATTCACTTATCAAAAAATGAACTTGTATGCAGAAAAAAGCTTATAAATCAAGTAATCAAAAACTTATTTTCTTATTAAATTGTAAAAAAAACTCTTTGATGTAAATAAATTAAATGAAAAAAGTCAAACTGAAACAGCATAAAAGAAGATCGCGAAGGCAAAGATTAGGCTACACAAGAAAACAAAAACCCTTCAAGGTAACATACATTGTGGCTTAAAAGAGGATTAATAATTTCAACTTTCTATCAATGTTCTTAATATTTTAGATGTACAAAGAATTACAGAATTAAAAAAGTGATTTATAAAATGACACTCATGGGACCATTTTCTGGTTATAGGAGGTGTCAGCATGAGTCTTGAAGCAGTATTGGTAAATACTAGAGAAACACTTGCTTCAATTTGCTTCCATTGCTGTCTCGTGAAAGTAGAGTCATCAAATCTCAATATGCAAATTAGGCAGGCAGAGCTGCTGAATCACAATCAACTCAAGGGAAGAAAAATGCTGCGTTCTCGAGGGATTACAGTCACATAGCCAGAGGCATCGTAAAGCTAAAATTACACCAAAGCTGCAGCACCTCAGCAGGTTAAATAACACATTTCCTGTGTTGTTTCTAACGTCAACAAAATTTATAATTCATTTTACTACATCAAAATATCAAAAGGACATATATTTGTTTTAACAGCATCAGACATTAGCTAAACACTCAAACACTTTGCCTCAGCAAGCTGGGTTTCCTCATGCTGTGTTTGTAATGAGATTTTAAGGTCATACAACAAAGACATTAAGAGCAAAAGGTGAAAATACAGTATTGCAATGGGAGCTGGGACGTGCATAAAGGAAGCAGGGTTAGTAATGGGTCAGCGGGGTTTAAGATTGCAAAGATCCAAATCTCTGTTTGCAAAAGCCAAAAACAATTCCTGAGTATAGTCCTGGATACCTCTGGAGAAGCTTCTAATTGCTCTCATGTTAGCTTGGCTAGCTTCATCATCCAAATGTACCTCATGTTGTCATCAGAGGTGGACAGATGGACGATGCCAGCTGATGGTTGACAGGCCTCCGATGCTGGGCAACCAACGCTGTGTCAGAGACTCCGCCTGGCAAACACTATGTGCAAAGAAGCACCGAACGGCGTGGAAACGGCAAAGAGGCAGGACAAACTGCTTCACGGTATGAGCAGTCCATAATATCATCCAGATATTAGCCTACAGAGCTGCAGCTGATAAGATTTTATAAAGTGAAGACGCAAGGCTTCAGTGCATTAACACAAACACAGACTCAGAAGGAGGCTTAAGAAAAAACAAAAAACAAAACAACAGAAAGGCTTCATCACTGTAGTTAACTGCAGCGAGGCAACACTGGCTTTTCTGTGCTTGGTAGTAAAAAAGGAAAATGAACTGAGCTTCTACTGAACCAGCAGCTTGTGTGAAACTGTGACTTGACTATAGCTGCAGAGAAATAGCTCTGACATGCAAATGTAATATATCACTAATGTGCACAGGCAGGTGCTGCTTTTGCTAATAATCCATGTGGAGCTAATGCTTGGTTGCAGCTATTCAACGGAAAATTATCTGTTAAAAGCAACAATGTATGAAGTAATCTTTATTGCATTTCATATTTATTAGTCCTAAACCTTTAATCTATCTGCCAATGATGTTTGCGTCATGTTTAATCACAGCAACAAATATGAGCTGCATGCAGTCACCAAAATATAAAACACTGGTGCTTTAGGAATCATCTCAGTACAGAATTCAGATTATTATTGAAATGTTTTACAGAGATGACGAAATGTTCACATAAAGAAAAAGAAAAAAAATATTTCAGATTTTAGATATTGTCATAAACTGAAAAATAATACTGATTCAAACTGTTACATGAAAAAATGTTTAACATTACCATATTTCATTGGATACTACCCGTGTCTGTTGTTCCTACCATCTTAAACACTAAAAGTGGCCTCGGTCCGTCTTGTGGTCTTCATGTAAATATCATGACAACTCCTGAAACTTCTTGTTGCTCTTTTTAAAACTGCCACATTCATGTTTGTCACAGGATGGTTTGTATTAACTTGTAATCCCTGACTTTGCATCTCAAAGCACATCATCAAACGCAGCTTCAAAGAGAAAACAGCATGACTGCAAACTTGAATCATAAGCTAATTCAATTCATGCTGATTTATTCATTCACAAACTTGTACTTTCTTAGGTAAAATTTCTTAGAGAACCGGACCACAGAGAGTTAAACTCAAGGAAATCAGTAATCTATATTCCTGGGCCGTGAAGCCAACTGTCTATTTATCAGTGGACAGTTTCTATTTAGTTAGACAGTGATAGAGGCAGGCAGAGAGGGGATCATTTACAGCTCAAGTACCATCTGTTTCAAGGGCTGAAAAAGACCGGGTTCCATTTACAGCCTATAAATGGCATATATTTACAATATATGCCAGTTAGTGCAGTCCTCTTGAAAAAGTATTTTAAATAAACATTTCAACGTGAATGTTTTATGGTTTGGGTCTACAGATAAGACAGAAGTTCCAAATGCAGAGGTGAAGTTACAGTGGAGATTTACAGACAGGGAACTGCATTTAGAGCTCGAACCACCTAATCTGACTCCACAATCAGGAGTCAAATCTGATCAGCTAACATGAGCTGTTGGACCCGGCCCCATTTCAAAAATAAAAATGGGATCAGCTTACACTGTATTCAGTAAAGGTCGAAATTCTAACATGAGCTTTGGAGCCAATGTGCAACAGCTAACTGGGCATCATTTTAATTTCTGCTGAACATTTTCTTTACCCATTATGCAAATAAGCATCAGTAATAAGTATGAGTGACCAAAGCAGACAAAAGAAGGACTTGATGGCTTAAATATTTTCGGCATTTCTGTGAGTGCTGGTGTAAGCTAATGTCCTCTCTTTCAAGGTTAATAGATGCAATCTTAAAGAGTTTAAATTTACATATATGAGATACTGACTTATATACTATACTGATCGGTGAGCCGCAGCCAGTTTTGAGCAGCCAGTTTTTGAAAATTACAACCTAATTTATGTGTATGCTTTGCAAAACTGTATTCTAGGACCTAATCTGCTGGAGTACACTGTTGAAATAATGATGAATGAATTATTATTGATCACTGGTGTGGTTTTTAGACCTCAACATTGGCTTGGATGTTTTCTGTTCGAGGACAGCTCCTATGCTTGGGGTAAAAACTCAGCTCTACTGATTTTAAGACAGGTTGGAGACGCCGGCACTAAAAATTGGAAGGATTTGCGATGACTGACTGTTTTGAAAGAAGATTTGTCACTGGAATTTTTAGGACATGTTCAAAACTCAATCTACAGGATGCTAGGAAACTGAAAACCCCTGCCAACGTTTTAAAGACTTTAGAGACTCTCACAAGAATGTTGTACCACAACAGCCGTGGTCCAATGAGATACTACCGTTCCAAAGAACAGATTAATCATATTTTCGTTTCTTTGCTTTCTTTTGCCCTTTTATGTATACTTTTAGGAAACCTTTTCATAGTTAAATAGGGGAAGATGTTGTCTTTCCATACTGAACAGCAAATTGATAATAGTACATAATCCATACTTATCCTGCCTTTGTGAATAATTTCCAACATACTATATTGTACTGTTAAAATACATGAGATGCACTAATATTTTAGTGAAATAGCATGGTCTCCAGTTTACTAAAATACTCAAATTACTGCTTTGTTGCAGCCCTTCACAGGTTCCCCTTATTTGACTTACTGTAGCCTAGTAGGAGGA
Organism: Kryptolebias marmoratus; assembly: GCF_001649575.2. NCBI lineage: Eukaryota > Metazoa > Chordata > Actinopteri > Cyprinodontiformes > Rivulidae > Kryptolebias > Kryptolebias marmoratus. The sequence goes on from NC_051442.1 coordinate 3,939,154, forward strand.
GGAATGCCTCCATTCTTATAAGCTTCACTGCATCTAGTTTGCAGCTGTCCTGTGCTTGTAGCAGTTATGCATTATACTTAAGGTGCAACATGCAGTTTTATTAGTTACCTGATTTCCTTTGGGTTCACTTATACCAGATATTCTCATCTGAAAATATTCAACAGAACTTGCAGTTGATCAGAAACCTTAATCATCCATAACTAAAACATTTTATGGTTTTAGCAGCTATACTGTAAATATACTATTTTGGTTTATTTAATTGAAAAATGCATTTGAATTAGATTTTGAAGCAGAGTATCACTTTGTGCCTCATGCGTATCATTACAAAAAAAAAAAAAAACACAGGGGTCAGTCTTCTTTCACGAGCTGCATAAAAAGTATTTACAACTGACATAAAAATAAAGAGCAGGATATTAATAATAAATGTTGCACTGATGCTCTGGTCCAGATTTACAGCCGATCTGAATTAACCACTAAGTACTAAATAAAATGAAACCGTTTTTCATTGGGCTTGTATGACTTGGAGCTTTGTGGCGCAAGCAGCTTGACCATTTATCTATTTTCAAAATGTTCCTGAAATTTGGTTAATATTTGAACGCTTTGTATTTAAATGAGACTACTTTTTATAATAAAATACAAGTTTTCTGAAATTGTAAAACCAGAAGGAAAATAGTTTGGACATGTCTGTAAAAGATAAATTTGTTAAACATGAAAGAGACAACATGCTTCACATATTCAGCTGACAAGGTTTACCTATGAATTTTTAAACAGAAAAACTATTTAAATATTGTGTATTCAAAACTAAAATGTGATTTGGCTCAACTTTAAACAATCATGGTATTTTGTTATTTTGTTTTTTTGTTCTCATTTCCCTAACCAGCTGTGAGTGAACATGTTAAGTCAAAACTACTAGACAGACAAAAGTGTTTATTTCTTTGTCATTTTTTGACTTTCCAATTCAACTTTTCCTTTCACTTATCTTTTGAAACATAAGGAGTACTTCCATTTGTACATTTGCTCTGTCGTAATAATGGTAAAGAGGTCTGAACAAGGACTCATAAACGCTTGATCGCCTCATCATAGCTAAAGCCTCTGATAACAGATGTTTGTCCTTTTTATCCTAAATGTAAAAAAAAGGCCTCGCTCATAGAAACATGAGAGGTCATTGCACAGACAGCAGTTCTTTACAGAAACATGCACGTGGGAGCCTTTCACTCGAAGCAGCAAGCTTATCTTTTTATTTTAGCAGGTTCAGGTGCTTTAAACTGTACATAATTTAACTGCTTAATAAAGCCTAAACAAAGGAAGAAATAAACAATAACATGATCCTCTCAACAAGTGGTTCCCGTGATGCCAAAATGCCATTTACTCCTGGAAAACAACAGAGCTCCACTGTTGTCCAAACGCCACTAATGGCACATTAGTGAGCCTCGCTGTTGGACTGAGTCGTTTCACTGCCACAACGGACAGAAAATTTGAATTAGATTAAATTAAACTCAGACTATTCTGTTTCCAGGAGCGCAAACCTTTTTAATCATGTAGAATATAAATTATTAGAAAGTATGAGGCACAGCTCATAAATTAAAAATATACGACTTCACAAACCTGTTTTTTTCCTTTAAAAATCACTGAATGAACCTTTGACTTTGGTCACGTCTGTTGACCATAAGTAATGTATTTAAGCTGAAGAATAATCCAGAACTCATCTGTATACTTTACTATAAGACACAGTAAGTATTTACACACACTACCCAATTACAGTCAACTCAGAGATTGTGAACAAGTCACTCTCCAAGCGGCTCATTACTTTGCATCTTGGCAACCTGTCAGCTCAGGAGATTAGAGATTTTGGCAGAGCAGAATGTCAAAACATCAAATTATAGAGTCAGTTACTTGAGTTAAACGTAATGAATGTGTCAGTGTTGTTTGCCATAATTTGCTTTTTTTACTGTTTGTGCCAGTTTAGGACACAAGGAAAAAAACAAACAACAAACAAACAAAACAAAACAATAGCTATCAGTCTAAACCGCTGCTTTTTTCTTCTTTTTTTTTAAGTGCTCACTTTTCACAACATGAGAAAACAATATTTCAAAAGGTGCTACTGAAGTTTCAGTTGAAACCCTAATGACTTGTGTGTTTTTTGAATAGTTATTAGGTGTCCTGAAAGTGCTTCTGTTTCTGACTGTCCAGCCAGCACAAAGTAAGGCAATAAGGGAGCTGAAAATATGCTCCACACAAGCTTAAATCTGTCATGGAGCATGGCAAATTGTGGAAGCTTTTGTGCCAGTCAAGTGTTATTTTATTTATTTGCTCCTTTTCCCCTCTTTGGCTCACCCGAGCTGCTTAGCTATTTTAGATTCATGCTGAGGATTTATTTGACTGTGCCAGGCTAAAGACAGAAAGATGCAATTCAGGAAAAAAAACATAACCCATTGTGCACTCCAACACTTAAAATGAGACCCATATTTCTGCCAGGAATGCCAACTTGCACAAGGTCGAAAACTTTCAATTTAAATTTGTTATTTTTGGCAACAAAACTTCACACTGAAGCCAGTGAAAATTAGGGAATGTTAATCTGAGGATGTTAAAGCAACAAATAAATAGCAACTTAAATCAAATTACTTGGTAGTAAAAAAGATAGTTACACAAGTTACTAGCTTTAACAGGCTGCTGGTTTGTTTCTCATTCTGTGTAAAAACAAAGTAGGACTGAAACAGAAATTGTAAAATATTGTCATCACAATGTCAATATGTGCAATATCAGTATTAAAAAGGACTGCTTGGATAGTCGTCATAAGCTATAATATTCCAAGTGCCGTATATTTTTTGGGACTTCAGGGTTCGTACGCATTTCTCTTTCAACATTCCAGACCTAAATATGCAAGTTTTCTAAGAACATAGTATACCCATCAAATGTTTAAACCAAGAAACTGAACAATTTATAGGATAAAAATAAGATAATTTAGAGTTTTATGGCAGCGGCAGATCTCAGCTGGAGATGCAACTAACTAGGTTAATTAACAGGTCAGTCAGAGGACTGGGTCTAAACAGAACAATTTAGAGAGGCTGAATCTCTCAGAAATAAAAATGGGCAGAGGTTCAACAGTCTGTGAAAACCTGCATCTAAAAATAGTGAAATCATTTCAGAATAATGTTCCTAAATGCAAAAATCGGGAGACTTTGAATATCCCACCATTTCCAGTTCATAATGTTTGAAGGATCCAGTGAATCTGGAGAAATCTCTGAGCTGAAAGGACAAGGCTGAAAATCAATACTGGATGTTTGTGATCTTCAGGCTGGGGCCACTGCATTAAAAACGGATTTGATTCTGTTCTGGACATCACTGCATGGACTCAGAACTGCTTCCACAGATCACCGTGCCACTCTGATGGTAAGGAGGTGCATTAAGGCCTATAGAACGGGCAGCTAACACATCTGGAAAAGTGCCATCAATGCAGAAAGGTATGTACTAGTTTTAGGACAACATTGTGCCCCCATGCTAACACCCAGATGATGTCTTTTTCAGAGAAGACCTTGCATATTTCAGTATATAGAAATATATATATTTCAGTTGTGTAGGAACCCTGCATGTCCCCTGATGCCCACACCTAATTCAGATGATCGTTGCGAAGAAGCTAAAGCACATGCCAAGTGTTGTGAGCATCATGGTAGAAAAAAGAGGAGTTTGGAAAACACTGATTTATCGCAATATTACTGTCATTGAAGTCTTGGAAAATCCATGGCTCAACAACTAATCCTAACTAACTGCAGGCTCAAATTGTTGATTACTGCTCGAGTTCGTTCCACAAAGTCACTTAAATAAATCAGAGTCCATTTGAAAGAATTTTAAGTGGCTCTTTACTCATTACTTAAACACTACACTCAGTCACCAAGTCGTCTACACTCTGCTGAAGTGATCAAACAAAACAAGCACATCCTTCCATTTTAAACCACCGTCTCCTCTTTGTCCACTGATGGCCTCCCTGGATAGAGTGTTCAAGTTTGTCACTACGGGGTGGGGGTGGTGTGTGTGTGTGTGTGTGTGTGTGTGGTGTATGGGGTGGGGGACTCCATTGTGTTCGTACTGCTGACTTTGCCAGAACCAGACCTGGGAGCATCTCTGTTATGGACACACTGACTCAATGCATCACCTTAATCGCTCTTGCCTCACATTTCAGCAGCATGAAACCTTCCTTGGGGCTGACAGCAACAGGATGTACTCTTAGCCGGTCCCCCCATCCTCCATTACCACAACCAGAGATCAAAGAAAGTGCTTACCTAGGAAAAAAGGGAAAAGGAGAAGGACAGAGGTAATCAAGGTTAGTCAAATAGCATTACAGCATGTTACTCTCAGCAGACTCGGGTGTTTGCTTTTTGTCTGAGTGGGTATTTTTTAAGAGAAACAGTTAAAGTAAATGTTGTATAATGTAACAGCTCAACAGGACATCAAGCTCTCTGAACATTTCCTCACAGCTCAGATTCATCTACACAAATCCACGTCTATCTGAAAACATGAGAGGGGAAAAAACAAACTAAGATTTTATAAAAAGGACTTAAAACAAATATTTTAACCCACATCATTAACCACCAAGTAATTTGAAAGCTCAAGAAAATCACTGATGTTTCACTATATGCATACACAATCGCACATTAAGGCATCTGTGGTCATAAAAATTCAATAATTTAAAAAAAAAAAAGAAAAAAAAAGCTTCTTGTTGCTTTGTTCTGCATCATGAATGGAAACCTCATTAATTTCCTCTTTGCACTCTGCAGCATCTGTAATGATCTCAGACTGTAATAAAATTTAAAAATTATACAAAAAAATGAATGAGCCATGTAGCAAACCCATGTTGAAGAAAGTTCTTTGTAAAATCTTAGTGCCTATTGAAATAAGCATAATGGAACTACACATTTCAAGCACTTACAAAACAGGGGATGCTGTATTTGATTCATTATCAGTAATTACATGAATGGCAATTACAAAAAATGGTAAAGAAAAGAAATTAGAAGGAAACAATGAAGCAAAGGAGAGCAGCATGCAGCAGATGTTAGGAAGAAAATATTTGGGAAAGTTCTAAAATTAATAAATCCCATGTCTATTATTATACTACCTATGCTGCTTTAGTAAATCTCTCAGTAAAAACAACACAAAAAGAAAAAGAAATATTTTGTAAGTGCAAGATAAAAAAAAATAAAACTGTATTATAACTTCTCATGTGTGAAGAGTATTACAAAAAGTAGTTGGCAGTGCAGCAGTGAAGGGGTTAAAGCCGTTAAAGGCTGGGGGCCTTTTTGGGTGGAGTTTGCACCAGGGATGGGCAATGACTTCTTAATAAAGTCTAGTTAAAACAGGTGAATGCAAATAATTAACACAACTGTTGTGGTCTTTTATTGGCACCTGGTGATGACATATCAAGTTTCATTTCAGTTAGGGGGACTTTTTTCCTCTATAGGGACAAAAAAGAAAAACAAAAAGCAAAGAAAACCACTCAGAGTCCCTCCGTCTTTCTGCCATCAGTTTTTTTTTTGAAAGGATTATAAAATGGAAACTATTATATAAACATCAAAATGCACAAAATGTGCTCACAGTGTGTTCATTTTACAGAAAACTGTTGAGTCAGCTCGTTTCTGCTGCTGAAACGTCTGTACTGAAGAAAAGATTTTAGACATTGCTCAGGGTTAAAGTTCATGGCATCTGCAGTATTCTGTCGCTTTTTAAAATTATATACAAAAACAGTTTCCAGCTTGTTCAAACTGTAGCAGATGTAGTTATATGTCAGTTATTCTAAAATTGGACTTTTTGCACACAAATTGCTTTAACACATTTTTAAGTGTCTGACACAACTGAACAGTGCTAAGATGGCAGCAATCGAACTCTTCACTTATTCGGTTAAAACACTTATATGGAACATTTGCAGCTTCCAGTCTTCTTAGAGACGTGTCAGAGTAAAGTCATTTTCCGCTCTTTCTAGAAATAACTGACTAGTTCAAAGGCCGACTTGGTCTCTATCTTTTTTTTCCCTCTTCCCAAAGTCCTTTGGGTCCTTTTTTTTTCAAAATGTAAACCTTCACCCCATCCTGACATGTCGAGCATCCTCTCTAAGAATTTTGCCTTTTTTTTTCTGTGTCTGTCTTTCTTTCTATAATATAGAGTCTTGCCCCCAAGAAGAGAAGCCAAATGGCCAGACTGAGATATGTCAGAGTAGAGCAACAAAAAGTACTAGCAAGAAGAATACCCAGATGATGGTGGATGAGGCTATACTCAAGGATGCTGGTGAATGTGTAAACGCCAAACAACTTTAAATGAAAACAAAGTGTCAGCATCAATGTTATGTTGTTGCAGTGCTCCAGCCCAGAGACTTTGCTTTGGCTAAGAATGCCTACCGATGTAATAAAAACATGCTTATTTGTGAAGACAATGTTAATTTATGTATGTGTATGTTGTTAACCTTTCCTAATTACTGCCAGAAGCACAAGAATAAACACTGGAGTACTGGAGGTGCTATTCTCATTCAAAAGAACCCGACTGCCAGACTGTCCAAACCTTATATGTTGATTGTTTGATGCTTAAAAAAAAATCCCCCAGATGTCAATCTGTCTTCCAATTAATTATTAAGTAAAAAACGGACAAACGTCACAGACACGCTGAAGCATCGTCACAAAACTCCACACCAATAAAAACAAGGTTACACAAAGACATTTAAAAATACGTCATGTTTACAATGACGTTTAACCTGCAGCACGCTTTAAGATCCCCACCCTTCAGTCCAATTCTTTAACTCTTCAATTTAAGTATCTAGAACACCTAATAAACATTACATGTACATCATACACCACAAGAAGTTACTTTTCAGAAAATGTTTTTTGTTATGTTCTGACTCATGTAAGAAAAAAATTAAAATACACTAACATAGCTGGCAAAATATGAAATCATGTAACAGTAGCCTATAGGAAAACCGAAGTAAATGATGCTGCCATCATCAGGCTCGTCTGTAGATATGGTACTGTTGGGGTGAGGTCCAGAGTCTCAGACTGTTCGGTTTGACTGAGCAGGAGGGAGGTCCCACATGTTCTGGGATGGTCCAAAAATTATAGTTTTAGAATGATGGAGATGATACTGTGGGAGGATTTAAAATGATGCTAAAATAAATCCTGCATGGTTCCACAAATTTGCACTGTGAAACAACCCTGTCTCGAGCAATTCTCTCAATCTCAGGGCTTGGCTTTTACTCTGACATGAATCATTAGCTGTGAGCCCTCAAACTCAGGTACACGTCTTTCCTAATATTTCCAACAAATTTAGCCAGGCACATGTGAACTCCAGTCAAGTTGCCTGATTTGATTTGAAGTTAATAACTAAATCAGTGGTCTATCTAATGTGGCTGTGGTCAGAAAAATGCTGTTGATTCAAAACAGTACCACCACGAATGAGCTTAGCTCGAAATACAAATAAAATTAGCATATAGTCCTACAGGTTTATCTTCAGCTGGGTTTCATTCAGCAAATCAAATACATTAAAAAAAAAAAATCATAGAAAAGATTTTTTTTAAAATTGTCATTAAGTTAGGACAGTTTGAAACCAACAGTGACAGTAGCTCAGAGTACATGAAGCGGACAGAAAATATCTAATGTATGCTAAAAACGTGTCATGAGAATATTAAATTCCTCTAGCTAACGTGGGAGTAATAAAGAGAGGCAGCTCAAATTGCCCAAGTGGGTCGCTAATGTAGAAAGTGATAGGAACGGGGTTAAGATATTTTAGTCAATCAGCGGATGCATAGCCTTTATTACTTGGCTTCATTTATTCTAAAGGCTCCAGACATTTCGCCTGAATCAAGATTGATGGAAGGCATGCAACACTCCGAGACAGAAAATCTCAGTAAGTCTAAAGACCACTTTGAGGCCCTGTTGGGACAAATTCATAAAAGGTAACTGAATTGCTCCAACAGTCCCAAATGTATTTTTTTCTTCAACAACAAAAAAAAAGGTCAAGTATGTTGTTTTACCTAGTTTTTAAAATGAGTCATGGGGTCACCGTTCCTGAGAGGTTTTATATCATTCTATATTGAATTATAAAACCTATCCCAAGAATCACTGAGAAGCATGGAAGAAAAGCTCAATGAATTAAAGGCCTAGCATTCCTTGAAGGAATGTTTATCACCCACTGCCTTTTGCGCCAGGGTTTTAGATTAAAATCATCTTGAGAAGTGAAAATAACTTTATGCAAAATCTCATGCAGCATTGTCAAGCTCAGTTTGTGGTGACTGACCCTCAGCTACCCCACATCTGGAAAATTGACTGAGTTCCATCCATTTTTGTGTTGGCTAATGTTGAATGACTGTGGAGACATCTTGAATCATATTGACTCCAAAAGTTAATTCAGTTGTAGACATACATAAAATAATTTTCTTTCTGGAAGTTTTATTAAAACCCTTCCAGTGGTTTCAAGAAAAATAAAGATACTGTGCAATTCTTTTAGTGTTCAAAATATGTGTTGGGATCAGTCTCAGCTACTACACCAAGTTTTAGGTAATTATCTGTAAAATTGACTGAATTATTGCATTTTCCCCCCAGGTCTGTTGGCTGTGGCAGCCACCTTGAATGGGTTTGAATTTAAAAGATAATCAGATGTAGATGTACATCCAGTGATTAGTTTGTGCAAGTTTCAATAAAATCCATCCAGTGATTCATGAGATATGAATCACTGGATGGCACACACGGGCAGAAACATTATCATCCGCTTTCGTCTTTTGGCAGTGGGTGATAACAAGTGTACTTAAAGGAGAAAAGAAATAATTTCCACAATGTTCCCCTTATGAAAAATCAGACCAAGGATCTGGAGTAAAACAGATGAGTCTGATTAACCAAAACGTGTTGAACTCAGCTTCGACTTTGCCATATATTTTATTTCTTTCCCCCATTTACGCTGCTGACTCTTCCGCACAGCTTTACACCTAATCTGCAGAACTCTATTAAGATGTAATCGTTTGCCACTGATTTTTATTTGTTTGTTTGATTATTTATTTATTAGAAAAACAGCCAGACATGACCCACTTCCAAAGTATCAATAATGCAGATAACCCCTGCAAGTAAAGCCGATCACAGTCAGTGCTCAGGCAGTTCATGTCAAAAATCAAGCTTCATGGAAACCTTGGAATTATATTGCTTTCAGGGGGGGAAAATGAACATGTCACAGTGAAGGCTTGTCTTTCAAAGCAACAACCTGCAAAAGGATTCAGATGACAGAACACAGGTCCTGATTAGAGCTGACAGGAAGCTAGCCAATTAAAGATCACTTCTGTCTGCCCTTTCCACTGCCCACGCCTTGCAGTCTGCTCCTGCAAAGTGGGGCCGCTTCAGTCAAAGATAATTTCAAAGAGAGAGAACCTGTTAGGGAAAACGGCTGGGAGATTTATTTCTGAACTGTAAGCAAGCTATTAAATAAGGCCCAAACCCCTCCTAAATCCAGCAAATGGTTGTCCAAATGTTAATTTGCTGAACAGCTCGCAGATGATGCAGAACATGGCTTTCACCTTCCCCTGCCATACATAATTCATGCTATTGACTGGTGAGGCAATGCCACTTTCATGGACCGAGCTCATAAAGTGGTGCCACTTTCACGCACCGGCACAGGCCAGCGAATATACACCAACTGTGCTGGAACACTTACAACACAATTGACGCCGGCATAAAATGTCCTGACAGGATACGAGAAAGCTCACATTTTGGGAAACTGGCAGAGATGCTTTTATATTGGCTTACAAAAGGCAAGTTCACAGATGCTGTCACAAAACAATAGGAGATTGACAGTGTGGATAAAAGAAAGCTCAATAAGTTAGTTTCTAAATGTGTAATCACCAGGTATCACAGGTCAGGTCACACATTACAGAGTTTATTGAAGCATATTACTAAAAACTGTCAGTGCTAATAAAGAATTATGCATGGTTTCACATGCCAGTCATTAAATATACATTTTTGTGTGCTACTGAGTCTGACCCACTTTGGAGGATTCAGCAACTGCCATAGAGAGCTTTTGGCTCCTCCTTAATACCAAAAAAGAAAGACTGAAGCCACAACAAAGCCCAGTTCGATTAACCCTACTGCCAAAAGGCAACTACCATAAGACTCCTGTTTTTCTCTGGTACAACAGACTGACAACAAACCAATGTGAAAATAAATAGTCAGCAAGATGAAGTTATGGCCGAAGTGCTTCCAAAGAGCCGATGATTGCAACATGGATTTGCTGCATTGAACGCATTCCCGGGACCGAGCCTGACCAGATGGCCATCATCACAGGAGAGAAATTCTGCCCTGGATCGTAAGGAGAAGTGATAGGTCTTAGAAACGGTGCCCACTGTAAACACTTCCAATAATGTCTCTGGAAGCCAGGACACAAATGAATATTTAATCTGACAATATGACACCTTTGAGATGCATGAAAAGACAAGGTCATTTGTGTGTGCGTGACAGCCTGAATTAAATAGTCTCGCTATAAACTGCAGTTACAAAACTGCTCTGTGTAAATAGCTCAACAAAAACGCCAAAACAGATGAGCATAATTGGGAACATTTGGGGTATACCGTGCTTTTAAAAACTTGGGGAGAACCAAATTATAGCTGTCAAGTCTCATTGTGCTGAATTGTCCCAGCATGTTTCATGATGGGATTTCATTAAAAATAAATAAATAAATGAAATAAAAAAAAAGACAAATGGCTTCCTCTTTTCACTGATACCCATCTACAAATATGATTACTTATATTACACAAGAAAGAAACATATTAAACTATGTGAAAAGGCAATGAATTGGAAGTAATGAAGTATACAAACATCACACAGACAATCTAAACAGCCTCAACAACTATTTTTATTGTTCACTGCCATGAAAGGCAGGCAATCATGTAATTACCTGTGTCTGAATGTGTGTTTGGCTGTCTGATAGCAAAACATCTCATGAACCACTGGACAGATTTTAATAAAACTTTCAGAAAGTAATCCTTCGGTGCACATCGACAACCGATTAACTTTTGTAGTCAACCTGATTCAAGATGGCCGCCTAAGTTAATTGTCTTTAACAAACACAAAATCTTCATTTTAAACTCTGACATGCAAGGTGGCGGGACACGTGCTCCTTCAAGGAATAATAGTTTTAATTAACATTGTTTGACTTCTACACAATAACAGGACTGCAAATTTGTAAGAGATGTTTTTTTTAATCCATAAAGGGACTTCATGCTTTCTTTATTCAAGGACAAGATTAATAAACAGCTACATAAGCTAAACTTTTTGTCTTTGTTTTAATTACTTCCACGTAAAAATCCATCGCACTGCATCACGCACGCCATAAACGGTGTAAGCAATAAGAGGCCTTTTCTTACCGTGTGCCATGTGTCAACTATATTTTTTCCGTTCAAAGATAATTATGTCCTTCAACTCCGCTGAAGACGAGCCCTGCACATTGAGATGGCGAAAGGGCAGCCACAGAGGGAACAAGACTAAGTGATAACACTGTAAACTATATTTCTGAGGGGCAACTTGTTAACTCAAAGGCTCATTAAAGTAGAATATAAATCATTCATTCAGCATGTCAGAAATGTCCTTTTCTGAGTCAAATTTAATTTCGTTTCCAAGCTGTCATGACATTTGGAATTTGTCCTTATCTGCACCGGCAGTGCAGCCCTTCAGGAGAACTTTAAAATCACTCACCTGACACCTTTGCCTGGTACTCCTCATGTCAGTATCTCCCCCTCTCCCTCTCCTCCCCCCTCTCCCTCCACTCTCTGCTCTTCACTTCTCTCTCGGAGAGCAAATCTTAAGACAAGCGGTTTGATGTTCAAAGCAAAGGGGCTTGAAAGCTTTCCAACAACCACCCAGACTTCCCCTTCAAAGGAAAACATAAATTGGCTCAAGAAAATTATTCTCAATGGACACAAACATGGGAAGAATTTTTTTCCGAAAGATGCAAACTCCTTGCATATAATATGGAACACTCGGAAGCGCGGAGAGAGCACTTGTTTAAATGAAGACAACTTCACTTAGGAGAAAAGCTTAATTATCATGCCTAACATCTATCCCACCCTGTGCACCATTAGGGTTTAATTGTTACTGTGTACCTGTATATGTAAACTCAGATTAAAAGGACCCTGTAGATGGGTTTATATTGTAGGCAGCAACACTAATATCAAACAAATACTATGAATACTAAACACTTTTAAGCTAAATGTTGAAATGAAGCCTAATTGCTCAGTCAAACTTTGTTTAGTTGCATCAGCTTGACTTTATGTTCTATCTGAATAAAGCAGAAACATTTGTTAAAGATTTGATTTGAAAAAAAAAACTTCTGTGGAACAAAAAGCATTTTTGCATTTGACTTTAACTAGTTGACAAAGAAAAGCCATGGATGTTTTATTCAAACAACAGCTGAAACAAAACTAAAGAATATAAAAAAATCATTACATTAAATTATGGTCCATGATTGCCTAATTAATTATTGAAATGTAACTATAGCTTGTAATTATTACATATTTTTTAAATGATCTGTTACTGTGCATCTCTTCTGATTAAAGCATATATTAAATTATAAAGCATATATATACATTTCTATTTCATCTATTCCATTATGCTATTATCTAAAAGATAATAGCATATTTGGATAAACAAAAAACTCTGGCCAAAAAAAAGACTTTTTTTATATATAGATGTAAGATTTTAATTTTCACAGAAAGTAGCGGTGGTTCTGAAGGTAGATTAAATCTGCCCACTCAGTGACTTTAAGTGGCAGTTGATTTAGTTATGATGACATTTTACCACTTTGCAAGCACATCCCGCCTTTCTCATTATAGCACACACTTTGAGATAATATCAGTGACCATCTATCAGTGAGGCATCTAGGTTTTCTATTTGTATGTGCAGAAAAGGATAAGGGAAGGGTTAGTTTGCTTTATCATACATGTGACTCACGGCGTCAGCTAACAACTCCCAATTGTTCCAAATGTCTCATCATTGACTTTATTAAAGTGACTTCACACAACACCATGGTGTAAAGGTCAGAAAAAATTATCAGAAATTAAAAAAGACCATTTATAAAAGTAATAAAGAAAATAAAAGAACAGGACAGCAGAAACTGACCTCTCAGGTATAGTTAACAGAAAGCTTTTAAATTGCCTCCCTCTTCCTGTTGACTAGTTACATATGTTAAGGTACAAACTGCATTCACTTATTCACAAACAGCTTTTTTTCTGTAAACAGACCATATGTATCTAGTATCTAGAAAGACATCACACACAAAGTGGAGTTCAACATCTTGCCAGAGAGACTTCCTCGTATGGATAGGAACAAGCCAGAGATCAAACCTCTGACCCGAAAGGTGGACAATACATTTTTTTTTCTTTTGATATAACCTGTACAAAATAAGACATGACATTAGTAACTTTTTTTAAACATATTACAGGGCAGCACAATCAGGAAAACATGTAACTTCAAAAGTATTGATAAAGATTGCAATACGTATGTCTGTTGCAATAAAGACATTTTTGAAACTCAACATTCTCTATGTGCTTAGTATCATTGTAACTAGTATTCAAACAAGATGTGGGCATCCAGGGCAGAGATCTGAATGGCCAAATATTATCTTGGAAGGCAGTGCATAAATGCATGATGTGTGGAATATAATATTTTATGACTGATAGAAGTCCATGCAGCCTGTTGCATAAGTGAAACTGTAATATTTTTGTTTTATATATTATGCAGTCTTTTTTCACATCCTTTTTAATGCATATGTGTTGAAATAGTGACAAAACAACAAACGAATACCCAACTAATCCTCTGTGGTGGACTGGCAACGTGTTCAGGGTGTAACCCTTACCCTTACAACCAATGATCACTGGAAATAGGCACCAGGTGACTGTGACTCAGAAAAAGAACAAGTGGGCTTAGAAAATGGCTAGGTGGACAGAAATATTATTTTCGAGTGCTCAGATCTAAGGATACAAACACAGGGAGGCCCTGAGGAGAAAATCCAACCATGGGATGACCGAGCATTTGGTAAACTGAATCAGAAGTCACCCTGCAGTCTGGCACCTTAACAGTGGACTGATATTTACATTACAACTAGCTAGTCATCCAGAAACACAAACAAACACAAACAATACAAACCCTCTCCCAGTTTCTCTTTTTAACAAAGAGCCACATCCACATTATCATTTCTATAACAACAATATGCTAATGAACTCTAGACATTCACAACCAACTTACAACTGTAATATGAATCTTTTCAGTTTATTCTGAATTAAATGTTGACAGTTTCTAAGGAAAGCATCTACACCTGTCCTGACCAACTCGAAAACAGTTATCTATTACACATCAGGTATTGTTTATCTCTAACTCACAACAGCTCAATAGATCCTCATATTTTGCAACGACTGGTACATTTATCACAGCACTGAAATGGCATGAGTGTAACATAGCGTTCACCACACCAAAAACTCTTGCTTCCTTGATCCTTTCACAAATTGCTTTGCATCAAACCTCATTGATTGCTGGCTTGCTTTGTGTCAACAAGTCTTTGGACTACACAGATTGTATTTCTGCAACCCCTGGGAAATCGACCAATCTTCAATCGTATGAGATATTTGTCTTTGGCTTGTTCTTCTCCATTCCCCAAAGTTTGTTTTTATGCCCTGTCCTCTTCCATGATTACGTGCGTGATGTGGCCTTGACAGCAGGAGGTCAAGAGGGACAAGAATTGAGCTAATCTCCCCTCAGTCAACTCTAGACTTGGACCTCCATCTGTGCTATTTGACATAATGGATGGGTGAAGAGATAAAGAAAGACAAAACGACTTTTGAAAAATGGTAGAATTTCCTCGAGTGGGGCGTTAAAGTTGATGGTAATGGTTTGGAGATAAAGAATGGGGGGAGCTGGAAGCATGTAGAGGAAAAATGGTTTTCTAATCCAAATGACAGCAATGACCCCATTGTCACATGAGGGAATAGTCTGCTTCACTTTGACTTTGCTCAGTTCGACCACTTGAAAAAGTCTTGAAACATTTCTAAGCTGAACTGCTTCTTTTTAATTCACCTTGGGGGCTCTTTGTTGTTAAAGGAGGTCAAAGAACATAAACCGTGGTGCATGGGAGACCAATCTTGTTTTTTCTAGCCTGAATGTGGGTGATGGCAGCAGTTTCAACATTCTCAATTAGACCTTTCATCAAGGACACGGCTCCTTCACATCCAGTGTTATTTTATTGAAACTAAATGTTTTTTTGTGTTCTAAAAAAAAAAAAAAAATCAAAAACAAATTAATCTGTCTCATCTGCTTAAACTGGCAAACAAAGACCAATAATGGCATCATGACTTGTATTTTGGTTCAATTCTTTGGGATAGGTTTTGCTCTTGCATCAGTTCGCCTTGAAGCTCTCCCATGAAGTAACAAACAACCCCTCAGTGGCTTTTTTTCTGGAAATAGTCACATCCTTATCTATACATTTTTATATTTTAGGTCCTTTCCTCCCAGCCTCACCTTGGAGCTTTAAAATAAATCAAAGGCAGGATGATAGGAAAAATTAAAAATAAAAAGGTTTTTGTTTTCCTTTGCCCCTTTAGCCACATCTCGTCAGGTGCAGTATCACTAGAACATCCCTTGAGGACAATTTAAATTGAGATTTCATCACACTACTGATGAAATCCAATTGCAATAAAAACAAGACAAAGTCTTGCTTTGAAACAGACACTTCTCATCAGCACACTGACTTTAAATCTTAGGTAATATTCTTCTTCTTGTGTTTCCTAACAGCTTCATATTTTAAATCCTTGTTCCCAGTACAAAGACGCTTTGAAACATTCGCAGCTTTCGAGTTTACCATTTGACAGAAACTATTCTTAAGCTTCTTTAACCCACTAATTGGGGAAAAATGGAGACTGAGGGAGTCTAAGTTTGGACATGTACACTACAAAAGGGAGAAGGAAGATGCATTAGACCCGACACAGAGAAACAGTGATGTGTCATAAGGCAGGACTTTCACTCAGAAGAATGACTACTACCAAGCATCAGAATGCAAACCTAAAAAATACATCCTGGCATGCTGTATGACCTTTGAGTTCCAATACATGGTAAAACTGAGAGGCGCAAAAACCAAAAAATGGATTAAAAGATCACAAGATGGACTGAAAAAGATAATGTCTTAAAATATATTCAAGTGTAGCCAACTAGAAAACTAGAACCCCCCCCAAAAAAAACCCATAAAGCACAAAGTTTTAATGTCAAAGCATATATGGTATAGTATTAAGTTTACGACTTTATATTCACTGATGTGCTTTATTGGCTATCAATAGGTTATTGACTGCCTTTTATGGTGGACAATAATGTAGTTTTCTGTGCATGTGCGTGTTTATTTGTTAGTAAAATATCTCAGGAGTCACTGACTGGATTTTATTGAAACTTGACAATTAGAGTCAACCTGATTCAAGATGGCCACCACAGCTACATTAGCAAACACAAACAATGGTTATAAAACTCAGTCATTTTTACAGATGTTGGGCTAAAATTTGGTGTCACAGTAACTAAGAGCTAAGAAATCCATATGATCGTTGTTTAAAACTTTGGCCTTGACTGTTGGAGTCAACCCTGTCTGTCTATTAGCAACATATTTTGTCAACTACTCAACAATCATTGAAAGAAAACTTAGTCAAGATGTGTTTTTACAGTAAGTTAGGAATGGTCACATCCATTATGTTGCTAGAAAGTAGGTTAAATATTCATCATGCACAAAATACCAGTATAAACAGTACCAATACATAAATTACTGTCTAATATTACCTTTTTGGAATGCACCTCATGTGCCACATGACAATATAAATCTGTGATGGACTTGCAACCTGTCTAGAGTGCATCCCGCCTCTGGCACAGTGACACCAGGCACCAGCTTCCTGCAACCTTTAAAGAAGAAGCAGGTAAAAAAAAAAAAAGATAGATGGATGACAACTTAATATGTAATCTTCAACAGTTGCTTTAGTACAGTACTGTATAAAAAATGTATTTTCTAAGCTTTTAACAAGCCTAAATCTCATAGTAAAACCTTAGAAGAATTTCTTTTTTTTTATTGCTCTTTTATTTCAGCCAATTTCCATATAATTCTCAACTACTAAAATTACGTGTTCTTTTCATTCAGTTCACTGTATTTTACCATGAAGGACTGCATTTATCTATTTCAATGAACTACTTAATAAGAGCGGTTAGTAAAAGATCCTTAAATGGTTGGTCTGTGTTGAGCAATATCGTTCAGTCCTCATTTTATCTCTTCACAATCCAGCAACCAGGAGCAACTTTGAATAGCACTAAATACCGAATTTAATACGGCTCCTACAAACCTGTTAGGTGTCTTAATTAAAATCCTGATTTGTTTAGCAATGATGACAATTTAAAGACCAATCTAAAGACACAGTTAAGGAGCATGGCAGTGAGCTGCTAAATTGATGCTGTTTTATTTTTCCCTAGAAGTGCTTGGCGCTAAAAAAGTGAGAGTTCGGAGCCAAAAATAAGTCTCATGCGTCATGCAATCAATGTATCATTCAGTGTATCAGCCAATCAAATATTAAGCTTTTTCAGACTTTTTGAAGGGTGTGTGGCGAGAGCAGAAAATAGGTCAGGGAACATTAGAAAAAGTTGACACACAGATTACACAAGTACAAGCTGTCAGAACGTCAGTGACTCAGAAACACTCCCAAACAAAATCCACCAAATATGACAACAGGGCTGCATTTGATGGACACGTGTTGACAGACAGCATCATCACTCATGAGAAGGACAAGACAAGTCTTCTGCTCTTCGGCCAAAAGACACCCGAACAACCTGACCTGTCAGTCTGGTGTATTAATCCAGAAAGCTGGAATCATGAGCCAAGCAACTTCAACCTTTTAAAACCGTTCACCAAGTAGCACAGCCAACTTGTGACAGGAATATTACATGCCACTGTGAGACAGAATGCAGATTTACATCAAAATCAACCTCTCAGCATCGTAAACAGGTCTACAGATAGTGTATTTAAGTTAAACAGAAAAAAGGTAGATAGATGAAATGTGATGAAAAAATAAGATTGGAGGGTTGAAACAAAGGAAAAACAAAAAGTCTTTAAATTTCATCATAGTTTTCACCATTCAGGATAGGTTAAATTTTCATATTTCAAAAAGTTAATTTTGATCATTTTGTTAGATCTGATTTAGTGTCCATAGAAACACTTGTATTTGAATATCTAATCAAAATAATTTCAATAAGGTTGCAGACATTTTTGTGTATGTTATTATCTTTCTAGTCACATGTAAAAGTATAATATATTTATATTTTTTAACTAAACAATTCTGCTTAAACATTTAGGCAGAATCTGTCATTTACCAAATGCACTTGGCTGGCTTAAGTAGTGCTTTCCTAATGTGTAGTGATGGGATGTGTGCCAGTTCAAATGCTTCAGAGTGTTCTAGTCAGTTGAAGAGACACAGCGAGGGTCCTGAAGAAGCTTCATTTGCTCTCAGCAGGCCAACAGAAGGGATCCGAGTTACGCCAGATCCAAATGCTGCATCCGTGTAAGACAGCAAGCACTTCAACCAAAGGTCAGATCCCCAAATTCTCTTCATTTTTCCCCATTTTCATTCATTTCATTGGCTTCAGCGGGAATATGAAAAAACAGGACCATTCTGTCACCATTATCTGCATTATGCACATCACAGATAGATGCATTGTTTCTTCAGGATGCCTCATTTGTGGGAAATGAAGTCAGAGTAAAATCCAGTCCTTTCATCTTTTGCTTCTTATCTTTTTTCATTATGATCTGTGTGCTAATGAATCCAACCAGAGAGCATGGTAATAGTACCTCATTTTAGTGAATGAAACATTCACTATAAAAAAGCTTTAAATTTGGCCTCAGGGGGATATGGAGCCATTTCTGTCTCAAACCAGGGACTGAATGTGTTTTTATACTCATCTAAAGTTAGATATTCTCAGTGAAGGATTTTATGCTTCTGTGTACAATTCAAGAGGTAGAACAGTTTAAATAATGAATATAAGGTGATACAGAAGACAAGCACAGTAATATTACATTGAAATAAAGCTAATATTTTTTCTGTAATAATACAAATTAATAGTAGTCTCTGTTTTCAAGTTCCTCAAAGGTTTCTTTCCATTTTGGCTTATGTTAACTAGTTCCAAAAACACCCCGCATTTTTCTTTACGCATTCTTGTATTTCCTTACATGAGGGTGACTGATCGGGTATGGAAAGACTAACATTTGGTCTCTTTTGGCTCTAAGATACTTGCACTGCGGCTGACTATCAGTTTACAGAAACCAGCAGGAAGCTTCTCACAAGCAGTCCTTGACTTCGCTCTCTAAAAGCTCGGCTTAAAAGCACACAAGCACAGCTCTTCATGGTGGTTTTGTATCCTCTGTTAACATGACAAAGCAAACTAAAACCCAAATACTTAAAATGATGTCAAAAGCTTATGATGCACAGAAACAATTTGAAATAAAAGCTGATGTGGCGTTTCTTTTAATGTTTGAAAAATCTGCCAAGGTTTAGTTAGTACGTTAGTAAAAACAGCATTACTTTATTACTGTCAAGCTGCCAAGCTGTATTAAACTCAAAAATTTCCTTTTGTCATCCTCGCTTTTTAAGACTGCCCAGCTTGTGCTTTTAAAAGAAGTCAGCTTGATGTTTTACAATCAGCAATAACAACAGGAAACCACTTTAACAATCCTCCAGGAACTGTTTGTTTTGTAGGACTGTTAGAGGACTAATGCAAACCTCAGCTTTAGACCATTTTCATCTCATATGCCTGAAGTAAGAGTAATACATTTAAAACAAAAAAAGGAATCAATTTAAATGGTTAGTTTGCGTACTGCCATTAATAAAGGGCAGAGTATCTAAAAAATAATTCATTTTTGAAAAGAAGTGGTCCGCAAGAATGTTCTAGCTGTCCAGAACTATTGGCAGGTTATTGATTGGATTAGCAGATTGGCCGCAGGTAGGCTAGAAAGGCCATCTGAATTGGTTGGATGAGTCCTTGAAACAAGCCATGCTGCTAATCCGGAAACCCTCTGATCAAATTAAAACATGTGAGTGGATGAGGAAAAAAAATAATTAAAAAAATTCATGGATCATTTCCAGTTGTGTATGAATAATTCTGTAATTACAGATCCTTGTGCAAGGCTTTAACATTTCAGTGAAACAAAAAGTGTCCAGACAGGATGCAGGAAGTTCAGACTCATTCAGTGTTCTCTGAGTTTGGAGTAGGTGACCATAATAAAGATAAAGATGTTTCTAAAAACAATCAGATATTTTCTTTTCACCAACATAGACTCGGACCTAATTCTCCACAGAAAAAATACAGCACCAAAAATCTAAACTACATCTGATCATTCATTCTAGTGAAATTTGGCAGATTGACCATCAGTTTTTTTGTTATTTATGCAAGTTTTCTTCGTCATCGTTTACTGTTACTTGAAAGAATGACCATAAATTTCACTTTAAGGAGAAATGGGAGCCTTGTTTTGGTGGAAAAAACAGTCAAAGGATATGATAATAAGACTTTGATTACCTAAAACCTGTAACTCTTCACATCTATTTGCACTCAAACCTTTTATGACAAATGAGAGTTGGGACCAAGTGAAGAAAGAAGAATCAAACACATCCTCTTGTGGCTTAAAAATAAAGCAAAGCCTGTGCTTTCCCAGTCACTGCCGCATTAAGGACACAAATTAGCTGAAACAAATCAATGCCATCAAGAGAAGAAAAATAAATAAATAATGGGATTTTAGGCAAATCATGTCTGGGCAAGCTCAATCTTGGCACATTCTTGATACACCTGTTCAAGACAAAGCTTAGACAGGTGTGATTTGAGTAAAAAGAAATCCAATTAATTAGAGTAACTCAATTTTGAAATCAAATGCTATAAAGTGAAAATGTGTAGAATGATAACAGAAGAAATGATCACAAATGCAAAGGCTAATGATGACTTTGATTGACAAGCTTGAAAATTGTATTTAAGAAGTAGACCAATAAAAATGCACAACCAACAAACACACTTTATCTTTATTGTATCTTTGAAGAGAAGAAGTCCCTTTGGAATTGAGCAGTATGTATTCTCGCCTTGTTGCTTGACCTTTAGGATGCCTCTTTAAATTAGCCAATCTATGGTTACTCCACACAAGCATTAAAGAGTAATGCCCTCACTCGAGCTATGAAGAATCCCCGCTGGGAAAACTGCAGGCAAAGTAAACTCTCTTGGGACGCATTTTATTAACCGCCAGTGACTTCAAGATGTGAACAATCTGGAGAGTAAAAGTATTTTAGTACAAAGTTATTACAGTTAACTAAGACTTTGAGGCGGTTTAAAAAAAAAAACTACACTGAAAATGGCTTTATTTATTACGCTCCATTTTTGTTTTCCCTATTTTGGCCACGGACAATATGTGAAACTGATATCAGACCATTAAGAGGTTATAACTGGTTTGTGCTCCTAGAATTCTGTATCAGATTGGTCAAGCTGCACTTTAAACACCAATAAAGAACCAAGGCAATTTTTTTTGTAGGTAATTTTTCTACAGTAGGTTAAAGTAGTACATGTGAAATTTTATGTTGTGTTACTGTAGAATAGTTTCAGTTCTAAGCCAAAATATTGTTTGTGGGGGCTTTTTTTGTTTTTTGTTTTTTTCAAAAGGATGTGATTGGCCCATGCATTAAAGTACATTGATTGGTTTGAGAAAGTTAAACACTCTACCAGTACCCACACTTTGAAAACTGTATTTTGTTTGCTAAAAAAAACAACTCAACTTTCACAATTTTCTGCTTTGACAGGTTCTTCTTTAAATGTGTGCAGCACAAAAAAAGAACAACTCCTTGCCTTCTAGCTGTCCTAAATGTTTGCAGCCCTTTCAAATTTTATTTTAAAATTGAAACCAAACACCCACAACACACAACTCCAACTATAGACTCTTATAGTGTTGTTGTTGCTGGTGAATGTCATGTACATTAGTTACATGATTGCACTAACTGTCAACCAAGTGTGTCACAGGATTCCCCTGGAAGTGCGAAGGCAAAGACAGATATTTAAAGCAGCTTAATATTGGAACAAACGGTCCTTATGACCCGGTTTGGTTCAAAAGCACACTGTAGGTCCGATTTTTAAACAGAACATGAGATGATGCAATGATTTGGTTAGTTAATCGTGGATATTTGTGGCTCCCTAAAGTAAACTTTACATGTCATGACCCTCAGTGGTTCTGCTTAGATCTCCTCCTTGAGTATTATAAAAAGGGATTGGGATTCAAATCAAAGGGATTCAAATAGAGTTATTTATTTTCTTTTAATATCATGGAGCAAATTGACATTTTCTTCATTTTAATAGTTTTGAAGTAATTATATAAACAAGAACATTTGATCTTTAGCACAGAACATTTTTTTTTCTAGTATTATGTTATGCGGCATAATTTATCTATTCAAATTTTCTTGTTGAAGGTTACATATGCGTAGCTGCAACATGCAAATTGAATTTCCAATATGACTTTCAAAGCATTTACATGCTGTGAGATGTTTGAATCTGGTGAGATTTAAGTGAGACTCATCCTATCATAAATACTGATATGCTGCAGATCTCTATGGAATGTTATTTGACTTCATTTATCGTTTTTCATTTCTTATTTTATTTGAAATGAGCTAATTACAGCAAAGGGGGGAAGTCATGCTGTGAAGATGGCAGGGGGTCTCTGATGGTGGGAATGTTTACTTTAAATTCACAAGTATTAATTTATTATTTTTTGTTCTGATGATGCTCAGAGCAAGTGTGTGAGAGTGATACATGAAGCTGCAGACAAAACAAATACTGTTCCTTCTTTTTTCACTGCAACTTTTGATAAATTAGCCCAGCAAGTCAAGCAGATGGCATCCACTTTGTTTGCAGCTCAGTTTCAAGTACCATAACTTTCTACCACCACCTACACAGTGGTAGAACATTTCACACTCTGCAACACTGATGCTCTCAATGTTCTTTTCCTCACACACTCGAGTTAAATTGCTCTGACGCAAATGGTTGCAAGCATCATAAAAACTGAAGAACAATGTAATTAATTTTCTATATTTTGTTTAAATTGATTGTATTTTATTTTTTAGTGTAACAACAGTATTGGGTTACTAGCAGTTGATTTGTTTCATTGAAGCAAATGCAAAGAGTTGATTATTGAAGAATATTTAGGAGACTGTTTGAATTAACCTGCACCTAAACTAGACCAATCGATCAGATAATTTAGACCTGGTTTTTTTATCCGTTTTTAAGTAACTGGCATCAGCATCATCTGAGCTAGTATGAATTAAAAGCAGGCACATCAGTGGGCAGCACATCGATATTACACTTGACACTACGCCTTTTTTCCGATGTGCTGTCCATATTGGGGGCATCTTTCACATCAGGAGGTGTTTAATTCAATCCAACACCAAGAGACCTCAAATGAAGTTGACTAGAATATTATAACTTTTAGAAGAACAATGTTGTTTTTAGACAAGAAAAATGGTCAAACTTGAACTTTTACTTTTCAGAACTTTATCAGTAATCGGTGACGATACAACTCTGAGAAAAGTGTGGATAACTTTTTGCTTGGAACTGCATTTTTAGTACAACAACCATTTAAAAAGTTGTAGTGTTGTCTCTTACTCTTTACAATTTAGTAGGGTGTAATGGCTATCAATATTAAAACATTAACTGGCTGAAACCAAACCATAAATTGTCCATTGGCTGCTCTGATTACTAACAGTCAGCATTGGCTGTTGAAGAACCCCAACCAGTCCACCTTTAATTACTGACCCCTCAAAAACTCACTTTGTTTCCTACATAAGTTCCCAGTGTCGTTTTCCCCCAAAATATGGTAACTTCTGGCTATAAAAGCCCACAATGTCAACAACAAAAAGAAAAACTCTATGCATCTATGTAGGAATTTTACAAACTACTGGATGATGTCATTGTTGCCACTGCTTTTCATGTAGTCTATATGCTTTAGTCAGGCTGACAGTTTGCCAACAAAGCAAAGGCTGTCCACCTTAGTCAGTCAAGGTTTGTTCCTCATTATAAGATTACAGAAATCAAGTCAACTTCCTACCTAAAAACCAGGCCAGATTCTTCTGAGCTGATTTTCCTTAATAGTTCAGTGCTGGCTCAACAGCTTTCTTGTGCTGTAAAAGTGATTAAGACAAAAAAAAAAAAAAGTTGCATCGGTGTTGCAACATCAGGCACAAAGCTTCCATTATCACCCTGCTTTCCAGTATTCTAGTTTTTATCCTAACAAGAGTGTTGTACCTTAGCCATCAATCATCTCTATGCTTCAAAAAATATATTAATTGAAGACAATGACAGGAGAGGAGATATATAACTTACTACATTATTGGGCAAAACCCACAAACTCTTGAGTACATAAGTTTTACTTTGTGAAAATGCTGTTACTATGAACTAAATATGGCCAAACACTATGCAGAATGCAAGGTTCTTTGGCTAATTTTGTATAGATTCACAAGTTGGGGGGGGGGGATGAATCAAAGTATTTTTTATTGACATGCAGTGAACTGACATGTCTGGCTCTGACTAACACAGCTGACTGCAGAACACCTTTTCCCATGGAACATCTCAGAAACAAGAAATGTCTAGACAGGTAATACTGTACATGGGGAAGAGTACGATGATTTTAAAGGATACTCCTCATGTCATGAGGAGATGGAGGAACGCATGCAATGGCCTCAAATGAGCTCTCTGACAGCTAAGTTTCATAGTAAAAGAGAGGAGTGCTGTGGTGAGACATGGCTCGAGGCAACACTTAAAAAAAAAATCTAGCAATATTTCATTCTGAAACATGGAAAGCTCAATGTGTCCAACAAAGCTCTCCTTTTAAATCCTCTCTCAGTGTGAAAGATAAGCATGCAGCAGCTTTTAGAGATGACAGTGAAATGTATTATGCTCTAACAAGGGAAAGGAGAAGCTGGCCGAAGGCTGATGTGCTGTTTCACCCCTTCAGAAACAGATTTCCTTCTCTGCTCTACATGCTTTAGACCCATCACGATTTCATGGTCAGGTTTGAAGTGAGAGGAAGCCACTGTGGAAAAAAAGCCACATGGACAGCAAATAAAAACGTACCTTTGTGGACACACACAGGTTCCCTGAACGAAAGAGCCTGAAAAGGAGAGCTACACCGTTTCACAACTTCCTTTTCATTGAAACGTTCAGGTTGATTCCGTTCAGGTTGTGTAGGTGGGAGATTTCTCAATAAGAAAAGATGCTGATAGAAATAAGTGACTTTGATGCGTCAGACAGCAAAACACTATCAGCAGAGTAATTCAAAGTCTTTGCGTGGTACATTTGTACCGTGAAGTCAACAATGAGCTCCTATCAGGTCTTAGATCTCACCCACACTTCTATGTATATTCAACAATCTGATTCATCTTGTTCCTATTCTATAACAGAAATGGACTGATTAAAACATAAAAATGTATTTAATTAAACAGTGAAATAAGATAAAGTGCCACACAGTATAATTTAGAGAAGAATAAAAAGCAAAAGCATAAAAGTTGATTTTTGATGGTATTAGAATATCTTGCAATCAAGCAAAGATTAGGTCAGTGTTGAAGTATAATAATTTACTGTTTATAGCAGGTCAGAAGGTTTAAAGCTTTGACAAAACTGAACTTTTAATCTTTGTACATATAAGAACCTAATTATCTTGATTTAATATTATTGATTATCTCCTTTTTTAGTGGCTGGTAATTGTTCAAACTATGTATTTTTTGTTATGCTCTCATCAAAAACTAATGTAAACTAAAAACATCCATTTGTGAACGTGGAGAATGGCGAGCACTCTGTGTTTAGTAACAGACCTCTCCAAAGAGAAAACCTGCTAACAGTATCATAAACGTTTGCATTGCTTCAACGCCAAACAGCACCACTGCCAAAAACTCTCCAACCCATGAAAACCCTCCTAAAACTGTTCACACAAAAATCAAAGCAGACCACCATCTGTTCTTGTTCTTTCTTGGTAAAAACAAACTCCTTCCAGCATTTAAATCCAGACAATTTTTTTTCAATATTGAAAAATATTTAAGAGAATCAGTTTTATCTTTAATTCCAACAGCTATGTCAAAGCATTAATTTACAGAATTGTTGCACCTCTAAATTAATTATATTTTGCTTTCAATTAGCCAAACTTTCTTGTAATATTTTCAGTATGCTTGTTTAGCAGTTCTTTAGGCTATCCAAAGGTCCTATATTTTTTTCTCTTTGGATGCTTTTTCATTTTTTTGAAATGGACCAATTTACCATTTTAAATAAGATTTGCACAGAACTCAGACCATTTTAAAAGACTGCTGACAACCTTTTTTCATTGGCTTTTGAGTCTAGAAGAGCCTGACATGTAATCTTGTGTTTAGTTTGTGTTTTATATTGACACTTTATTTTCTTCTCTCTTCATTTTATTAAATTGTTTTAATAACTTATTCTATCAGTTTAGTTTTTGTTGTACTGAAATTAAACGTTTTTAAACTCTTGTTTGTTTTATTTATTGTCCAGGACTTTAGTTCCACTTGTGTGGTTTATAATGTGTTATATAAATAAACTGATGTTGATACTGATATAGCTTTCCAGTCCTTGAGCTGGACCATGACAGCATATTGTGTAGTTAGTGTACAAATGAAAGTGGATGAAGATAGAACTGGATATCACACAAGGTAGCATTCAAAACATTTAATGTTTACCCTCTTTTTGACCTTTCTGGATTCCTTCTGCAAAGTTCGTTCTAGGCTGAATCTCTTAGGGCACATCTCATCTGCTGACTGCAGGTTCCTGTCCTCTCATTCCCCCCAATTAGATAAAATAAATAAATGAATAAATCTGCAGGCAAATTGTTTGCAAATGACAATTAACTTCTAATGGTTTCCTGTGGATTTTCAAAACATGCTGAAATGTTAGCTTCAAGTTCCTGTTGATATGGGCAAGAACAAAGTTTTCTTGCAAGATTTTATGAAGCCCAAAAAAAAAAAAAGAAGAAAACTTTGGGAATTTATAAACCTGTCTGCAGTCAACCTTTAGTACTTGTCTTTAAACACACCACCAAAAAAGTATAAAGAAAGAGGTGATTTTTCATCACTCAACCTCAGCCACATTTTCACATTTCCCAAAAATGGAAACCATCTCCTGGGGCACGTAAAAGAGAAATAGGCTTCAAACCTATTTACTGGGCCATAATCCCATCAATAATGAAGCAGCTTCAACATCTTAGAGAAAACATCCCCCACATTCTGCTTTTGCATGAGAGCTTTTTGATGTTTAGTGTTCACCTATGACCCTCTGCTTTTTTAAAAACTCTCCTTCTAAGAGCTGGAAGATTCATGTTTTTACCTTCAGCTTTCTGGAAAGGAGTCACGACCATGCATCAGGACTAAAATACCGTCAGCGACATGGAAATAATGGCAGGACCTGACTTCATTGATTAAGAAGCTTTCAGTCAACGAGACAACTTTAATCAGTGAAATCAGCTGCTGGAGGGCTTGGTTAGCAGAGAAATTTCATACTTTCAGTCTGAACTGGAACCAAAATGAACCAGGGCCAAGGCTTTAAATAGCATTTCAAGCAACAAAGATAGAGGAAGAAAATCATAAGGAAACGTTCAAATAAAGGAGTGCCGATATATCTACCAGGATTAACGTTTATGTCAGAGCAGCTCAGCCCCCCCACCTAAAATGTGTATCAGATTTGTTCAGGTTTTATGTCTACATGGATCACCTTTTCTTTCTGAACAGCCACTGTGAAGTAATAGTCATCAAAAGGTTCAGTCAAAGGCAAACGCACACACAGTCCCAGTGACTAAGTCCAGTCTCTGCTGTGTTTCTTTGAAATGTGCCACTGTGCACCCTAACAAAGGTAATAATGTCTCTACTGCTGGTAACTGGGTCGAACAAGATCAATGGTTCTTTTGGAAAAGAATCAGCATGTGCATCGCTCTTTTGTTGCTGCTGTCGGGACGTAGGTGGAGGCAGGGATGAGCCTGATGTAAATCAAAAGATTTTCAGTTCACCCGAGGAGACGAGGTTCAAACGCTATCAACCCTGGCCATAAGTGACCTTCAGTCCCTGAACAATGAGTCATTATGAAGCTCTGAGAGGCCTTAATAGACTGACTGACAGATGAACTCAGAAATATGAGCTTTTTCCTTTTTAAATGTGCAGAAAAAGTGAAATGTAGCTTTTTTTTCTTGGCAGTGTCATAGATGTCACCTTTATATACAACAATACCTGTAGGGTTGCAAATTAATGCCCAGGTTAATTTGGCAATTCTTATCTTTTATACATGAAGTTCATATGCAAATGCTTGAAAGGAAAACACACGATTGAGTCACAGTGACCCATTGTTGTTAAGGCCAACAACAAAGGGGATCTTTTACAGCAAATTAGATATTTCTGGTTCATTATTACTCACTGCCACAAAAGGCAAGCAACAATGTAATTGCCTTTGTATATATGTGTGTGTGTGTGTGTGTGTGTGTGTGTGTTGCATGTGCATGTCAGTCTGTCTGTTGGCAAACTATATTGAAATATTGGATGTATTTTATTCAAACTCCCAAAGTAATCCATGGACATAAAAGTAATTAACTCTTGGATTTAGCCCAATTCAAAATGGCCACCGCAGCTAATCAACATTCGCAAACACAAAAAAGCTTAAAATTAGTCTGTTTAACAGATACTGAGCCACAATTTGGTGTGGTGGTAGGTGAGAGTCATCATTACAAACTCCAAGGATTAACAGATCATGCATGACCTTTGTTTAAAACTTTAGCATGAAAGACTGCAGGCAATTTGCATTTCTTCAAGAAATGCTCGTTGTTTCTTTTCTTAAAACTCAATCACTATCTTCTTTAAAAATATACTAAAAATATTTTTCATTTATCCATTTTAGCATATAAAAAGCTATTAAGACAATTTCAAACCAAGAAACCTAGCCAATTCATGTAAAATTCATATGAACTTTTAATCCTATATGAAACAAACTTAAAGAAATTCTTTACAGTAATCTGTGTGAAGGGGAAAAATATGTTTCATTAAAAAAAATAGATATTTAACCAAAAATCAAATTTTGTATAGTTAGGCACTGAGCTTTCCATAAGTGTAATTATTTTACCTAATCTCCACCTGCCTGACTTCATCTAATCTGAGTAGTCAGTTCATTCAAACAAGCAGATTTCATTCAGTTTTATCTCTTGGTACAAACACTTTTAAGTTTATTAGCTAAGATTTAGTCATACTTGTTCCTAGGATGTAAATTCCATTCAAACAAAAAGTTAAATGAGTTTGGTTTGTGTGACTCACTGAAATGGAAAAAATATTCAAGTTTCAACAGGAAGTCTTGATACTCAAAATAGAGGCAAACCAATAAACAGAACACATTGTATAATTGCAAGGGTTAATATACAGTATTCTTACTTTCTAAACATTACTCAGTAGAAAATTTATCACTCATTCAACTTTGTAACGAGCTTGGAAACAGAAATCGGACACAGATGTCTTGAAATCTGTGTTAAACCAAAACTTGCTGCTTAGTTGCAACCTTTATTTCTGAGATGCAACCTGACTCCAGCCTCCATCTGCCTGAGAGACTGTGTCATCTGCATTTTAACTTATAACAAATTACAGCCAACTAATAACATTAAAACATCACAAAAAAAAAAAGCATTAAAAACCAAAAACTGGCACGTATGGCACAAATCTACAGAGGGGTGAATGCTCCACAGATTTCAATGCTGGCTATGGCTGATAAAGCTATCATAACACATAACAGTGTTAGAATACATAGACATCGCAGCTTACAGCGTATGGAGCTTCATGGTCACATATCAGGCATAGTGCCCATGCTGACCTCTGTCTACCACTGACAGCCTCAACAATTTAAGAATGGGGCTTGGTGTGATGACTGACATTTTCTTTTACAATAATGTGGATGGTCAGGTGTGTGTGCCTCATGTACATGGAGAAGAGATGGCAGTATGACAGGAAGGAAGAAGCCAAGATGACAGAGCCAATGTGAGTTTCTGGTTAGTGTTCTGCAGGGAAACCCTCGGTGAATTACTAGTTATTTTGACGTATAACACCTCCACATCGGTTCCAACCACATACATGCTGCCATAGAAAAGAAAAAGCATCCTGACAGTTGACTCTTTTGACAGAATAATACCTCCTGGTTTGGACTGATGAACTGAACTTGGACAGTTCTTAAAGAGTTACAATTGTTGGTTTGGCCTGTAAATTCTGCAAATCTCAAGCTTGAAAGAGAAATGGATGAATGTATGACTATTTACTTTAATGCAATTATATAATCTACAGATGACACCTCATGCCATTTAAAGCCCTTTTCACAAAACAGTTCAAGCAAGGCCTGAGATGCCATCTTGCCAGCTAAGAGTAATTTATAGGACAACCCACAGTTGTTACATTTCTGATTCATCAGGTAGGTAGTGACAGAGCTGTGCTGAAATACATGAAAATATAAGTCAACACCACAACTCAAGCATCTGATGTATTGATGACGGACCATCTGTGCAACTAGCTAGCCACAGGATTTACAGTAGAATGGTAGAAGTCCGAAATATTTTCTGCATAGTACTCCACGTCAGCTCTGCTGAGCTTACTCACTTGCTGGGTACCATACATCTCTTCACACATTAGTGGTCATAAACTCCCAACGATGACAATCTCTTGCCTAGTTGAGAACTTATCGGTGTTGGGAGTTTGCGTTGCACAGAATTTTGAAACTGTTTAGATATTTTGCTCTGCTGAACTGCACCCCACCTTTTTTTGGGTTTGACAATGGCAGCTTAATTTATAAAATGTTACATTGCTGTTAGATGTGGCCAACTCAATCAGCGATTAATGAATTGATAATAATAATAATAAAAAAATTTATTCGAACATGATACAAGTATAAAAAGAAGAGTGCACAGTAACAAGAAGTGCAAATAAAAAAAGGTAAAAATAAGAAAAGAAAGTATACAGTGTTTTTGTCTCAGTTAACATCGAAATGGGGTAGGAAGAAGTGAGAACTTATTAACTCCTACCCCCTAAGCACATGAAAACTTTGCTAGATTGCTAGATGTAGTTTAAAAAGGAGCTCATATTTGCAGCCTTACTGTGTAAGTGCTTTGTTTTTTCATGAAAACGGTTATGACACATTGAGGATTAACCCTTTTTAACAAAGACCTACAATATAGTAGTTTTAAGGTTGATATTAATAGGTGTACATAATGTGTTTTTTTAGCTATTACTGACTGATTACCATCTTGGCTTTTTCCATTGCCCCCAAAGTCAAGTTGGGAACATTCCAAGTTGAACTCTTATCTGGCCTCTAAATGTTTTCATTTGACCTCAGCACAGGAATAAACTGGAACACAGAAGGGAGCTTCTGTTAATTTTTTTCACTCGTCTGGTTCAGAGGCTGTTTAAGATTCTGGGAGTTTAGAAGAATAAGCTCCCACTATAACAACCTTCAACTCTGACAGTGGGAAATAGCCCTTGAGTGGGAACTTAGTCACCATCACAAACTGACTTTCACCATAGCCATTTAGAACCCGTCATGCACTCTATATTGCTAATAGCTTGACACACCATCAATACAGCAAGGGTTGTGCTAATGGCAAAAAAAAAATGGCTGTGTGGCTTCCAAAAACACATGCAAGTAAAATAAAGTCTGGAGGTGTACTCATTTTGTTTTTTCTCCCACTTCTTTCTAGGAAAAAAAAAATCAATCAATGTAATGTGCATTCTAAAACTGCCGTGGGTAAAGTTAAATTAGGCTTAAATGACACTTTGCACCATTCCCCAGCTCAATGTAAACTTAAGCAAGCAGATAATTTGGAGACATTTAAACTATCAAGAATGTCAGATACAACTTAGAGATGAAATTGATGCAAATATGTCAGTAAAAGCAAACAACTTGCATTCAAAAACACAGACGACAGCCCACAGGACAGAAAGGCTGTCACCATGTAACAGTTGCAGTTTCACCCAAAGCCCACTTTATAAAGAATGAGCAAACATTGTGATGCTTACCCAAGCCAAACCATTGTGTAGTTGTATGTGATACACAAACTCCACTAAGAAATCCACTTTTTCCTTCAGCAGTTTCATTTGGTGCACATCAGATATCCTCTCCTCTTTCACTTGGGTAAACAATGGCAGGGAGATGGAGATGGTGACTCACTCCCTGCTGGATGTTGCAGTTCACTGCCATATGAAAGTTTAATCAAAGGAGCAGGAGGCATTCATAAGTCTCTCAGGAAAAAGGCGCAGAGCCACCAACCAGGCAGCTTTGGCGAGAGGTCTCATATCAAATTTAGTAGTCATTAGAGTTGCTAATAACAAGTGCCGGCCAGTGCTGGGAGCCTTGCTCGTGAGAACACAGCAAATGAAATGCTCCTCCTCATCTCAGATCCCACAGGAGAGGCCAAAGAGAGGCCAGACCTCACAGAGATTTCCATAAGCATTTTTAATAAAATCCAATATAATGAAAGATAAACAACCGGGAGGCAGGATGGAACGATATTTATTAACGGTGTACTTCTTGCCTCCCCAGGTAGCTGTGCTCCCTCAAAGGACCCTTGTGTCAATATGGACTGCAAAGTGTTTAATCTAAAGTCCAAGCACAAAGATTAAAACCAATGAACAACATGGTTTGTGAAACAGGAGCTTTGTTAGAAATTACAATCAGTACCTTAGCAAAGCTTTGTGAAACAGACACTTGGAAGCCCACTCAGTTTGTTGTAAAAGATGTAAAAAACAACTTAGTGGAAGGTCAATCATGATCTTGGGGAATTTTGAGTTGTTTCCCCGCTTGTCCCACATCCCTCATATGAATACTGCTGTCAGGAGGGTGAGAAACATGTGGTGCAGTTTGCTACATTTGCCACGAAAGTGCTATAAATGAGAGTATGGCGAGACAAACGGCCAATCTGGTGGCGGTGAAATATCCAACCTATCTTTAAGAGTGGGAGGAGAACTCCCACATAGCATTCTGAGAGGGTTTTTGATGAAACACACCATGTGTGGTAGAAATGAGGTCAGAACAGTGAAATAAAAATGTCCAGCAATTGTGTGTGTTTATCAGCAAGAAATTTGCTCTAAAAGGCCTTTCAGAAGAAATTAGACCGCTTAGAAAGTGATCCTAGGTATAATAAAAAACTTCAATCTGTTGGATAGGAGGAAACGGGGCTATAAAACCTGATTTTGTAGTGTTTCATTTGGTTATATTAATCACCCGTTAGTCTTAAATGACTGCAAAAGAGCCTGCATGTCACTTCTTAAGAATGTCATCATCAAACTAAAAAAAGTGAATAGAAACGAGCACAGAACAGATGGTTTTGTAGCACAAAAACTAGGTGGGGGACCTTTAGTTGAAAAATAAAAATAAAAAATGGAGTTAAAAAAATAAATAAATAAAAATAAGAGAGCCAGTTGGTAAATTGGGAGTTTCATTGTTGATTCATCACTAAATCTGCCAAACCAGAGTGACTGAGCTACACTTTTACATTTTGGAATTAAATAGATTTTCTTGAAGCCTTATGTGTGTAGATTTGATTGTTATTGGGATCTCTTAAATGTTGTAATAACATAAAAGACACCCACTCAAGTAAACTGGGAGTCTACAGGTTCCACTGAGTCCTACTATTACACCTAAACTGTGACTGTTTGCATTTCTCTAGTTAAATACAAGAAATAACATTGTTGCATTTAACACAATATTTTACTTGATTCAAAGTTTAGGTTTGGTGTGATTTTTACTTATTTTGTATCATTTCATGTGACGTCATGACCCCTTATAGATGCTCAAACTTTTTACGCCTATTTTAAAGCGTTAAAGATTGACATATATCAGTTTATAAAGAACAATTTAAAACCCATTTTTTTACTCAAAAGTTAGAAATAAATGTTAAGACACTCAAAGGGACCTTGAGCTGTTTCTTTTAAAACCTCACAGGTTTTGAAGGAAACTACTATAAACGATTCACATCACAGAGACGATGGAGCACAATGTTCGACAGCGATAGCCAAATGCCTTGAAGCAGCAACACACAACTCAGCGTCTGAAAAGGTGAATAGGGACACCCGAAAGAAAAGTGGTGTGATCAAAGATTCTATCGCCTTTGTCCCACTGGGAACATTCTGCAATTTTGAGATATCTGTGTAGAGTAGCAGGCCCAGAGAAGTCTTGAAAACAATAAAAAGGTAATTTCACTGGTTGCAACAAATCACTCCTAAAGATGGAAAATTTTTTTCAATTTTTTTTGAAGAGTCATTAAATAAAAAAAAAACCCAGCTTATAGAAACATTGTTTTGACATCTTCTTTACAATGGCATAAAGTATAGGTTATGCAAGTACTTTGTCGAGAGCTAAGGGTTGTTTATAACCAGGGCGCCTTTTTCCAGTAAAATGACTGGAAAAATAAAATCCTGTGGCTACTTCTGTCATTGCTAGCTTGTTTAGCAAGGACCAACTGAGAAAGGAAAATTGAGAAGCTTCATTTTCTTCATATTTTTATTTTTTGCTTTAAATGGCTTTTCTTATACGAAGCAGCACAAGCTATTTGATATTCAAATCCTAATGCAGGTATGTTAATCTATATAAACTGGCAAATTCATAGTGACCTAAAACTGCAAAAAAAAATTTAATCTTAAGCATGCTACTTAAATTTATGTACTCTAATTCTCTGTGTGCATTTTATTTTTCATAAAGAGTTTAACAAATATTGGTTGTGTCTTTACAACCTGTTAGTGTGACTGCTTGTGTTTCTTGCCACATCTCACATAATAGCTTTTAAGCTGGTGGCTAGAGTGTTAATAATAATAGAGTAAACATTTAATGAAAACAGACAGAGGTATCCTTTAAAGCTCTAATAATGTCCAACCACATATTATGTAGTGACATAATCAATTACCTGAATCAATCTCACACAGATGTAACAGGAATCCCGCTGAGACCCGAGCTGTACACTCATGTATAAAGTATAGATTTCCAATTTCTTTGGAACAGCACATCATGGTGCACCAATGCTGGAAGGAGGAAATCCTGCAGTATAAACAGCAGTGCTTCATCTAGTGGGGTGTCTTTAAACTTACAAGTCAGAAAGAAAAATCAGCACCTGTAGGATGATGAAGATTGTGGCTGCTGTGTTGATGGGCCTGAACAGATGTGACCGAGCATGAGGTGGTAGTCGATGTGGTGCTATATTCTTAGTCAAATGAGTTGCAGGCTTCTTGTTTGATATTTAACAGCACCAGTTGAGTAAAATACTTCCTGACCCTCTGCAGTTAGAATGTAACGCTGCAGGTTGAACATTCATCGCGGCTTGAAAAACTTCCTCAAAACCATCTTAGAAACCAGCTTAAAGCTTTCCCCTAATTCATACAGACTGGATTAACAGAGATATACAAACAAAAATAGCAACAGTTTTTAACATTTTCTTTGTAGATATACATATTTAGTGACTGAGCCCATTTAGTAACTAAAGTTGTCCTAAAATTAACCACAACGCTTGTGTGAACACACGTTTTACATCCTGCAAGGGATACTGCTTGTAGACTAGATATGCAATATGGCTATTAAATTTCTTTTTTAAGTCACATGTGTAAATACTTCTGCTATTTATTCTGCTTTTTAAAAACCCATTAAGATTTACCAAGCACAGGTGTTAGGAAGGAACAGAAACATGGTCATTTCAGTTTCAAATTCCTGAAATAGTCACCTTGCACACCTACAAATTAGCCTCCGAAGAACTCCCATTTGAATTTCAATAGCTAAACAGCAGAACAATGAACTGGTGCACTACCTTAAGAGTCAGACACCACACTGCCATGTAATTCAAAATTCTGTTCCTGTTCTGAAGAGCATGACAGTCATTTAAAGAGGCTCCTCAAGCTTCTTCCTTTTTGCTTAACACCATGCAGTAACAGAAATTAACATGAAGATTTGTGAAGATGTGGTTAGGGATGGTGTATTTACAGGCACTTGTGAACTTAAGTAATTCCTTTTGACAGCCTTTAAAATCTGAAACACACTAAGCATAATTCAAGAGCAGGAACCTTAGACACTCTGGTTCAAAGGGTCAACAAATTGAAATGTTTCTGAACCATAAGTTTCTATTTTTGCATTAACCAACCCTTTTGAAGTTTCTACTGGCATTTTATTGCTGCATTTTCTTTTTCTTGGGCCCTATAGGTTTATTGGTTGGTCTTGTTTTTGTCTCCTTAATGTTTTAAAATGGCTTTAATTTGGCAGTATGAAGGGCTACTTTATTTAAGTACATTTGTACAATTCTGCATAAAAAGGAAATCTTTTAAATGTAACGCCTTCTGCTCATTTTTTGGATCTAGACACTCAACCCACTTAGCTGTAAAGTTAATTCTAATTTTTTATTTTTTTTATTCCCATAGCGAAAGCTAAAAGTCCCACCTTGCCTGTTAGAGCTCAGAGATAATATCACAGGTGGCTCAAGCAGCAGGGAAGCCCCAAATCTCTATTATCAGCCTGAGGGGAGAGGCAGTGGAAGGAAGAGGCAGAGGAGACTGCAATATGGTGAGTTTAGTTTCACCTGGCCTCACAGTTTGACCTCTGGACTATGTGTCAGTTCCTCCAGAAGAGCTTGAAAATAATTAAGGAGCAAAGTATTCCAAACGTGAAGTAGTTTCAAACGATGGCATGCATGTTAAGAAGCCACAGCAGCCATGTTTGTGTTTATTGCACAGGGATGCAGGGAAGCTTTGAAAACATGCCCATCACAAAATACTTGTTACTGTTACGACAATACGTGTCTATTTTAGCTTTGAAAACATTGTTAACTGATGCTCTAAGTGGGTCCATTGTGGAGGTGAGGAAACTTCCCCAGTGGGGAATTTGAATACCCCAGCAGTGAAATCTTTGAATCTTATCAGCACTTCTTATTTTTGAAAGGGATGCTGGGAATTTCTCAAAGAAATTTTTGCCTCATTAATGTTTACAATGGACTGTAAAAGTAAAGCCTAGCTCACTATTCAAGCCTAATCTTTCCTCCCTCATCTCATCTGTAGGAGGGTAGAGAATTAGGCAACCAGGATACGACCGCCGTATTGCACTCATGTCTCACAGAGCGGCCTGAAACCAAAAATCACTAGTTGGGGTTCTAAAATGTTAACGGCCAGTTTGCCTTAATTGCACATTTTGAAGGTATTTAACATTCTGTTTCACATTCTGTTAAATACATGCATGTTAAATTGAGTTGGAGGGGACAAACTTAAAAGAGATTAAATAAAATGTGCGAAAAAAAACAAATACAAACAAGATTTTCCAACAAAGATACGAAACACTAATGTAAACTACAACAAACATATTGCGCTGCAGCAGTTCAAAGGTCACAAGATGAAACTACCTGCTTTCTGCTCCCCTCACGATTGCTGCTTTTGCCTTTTATGTTTGCATCACACTGTGGGTCTGAGTCACGACCCGAACTGAGCGAATCCTGGGTGCAGTCTCTGCAAACACAACTCAATGGAACTTATCTTGTAAAAACCTATGTAGGAAAACCTGTCAAATTGTATATGGTATCCCTTCATAATATGTTGTTTTTTTTTACTCCAAATGCTTACAGATTTAACTTTTCAGTCTCAGTATTTCATCTCCAATGTCTTCATTTCCCTTTAGGTCTTTCTTACTTCCAATATAGCAACATGAAATTGCTCGAAAGGCAGCCTCTGTTTCATCTCCCCGAGCTTCTTACTACAGAATTCGACCTTCAAGTCATCAAGCTGAGGGTAAATTATGTTGAAAGCAGCTCCGATTTTTTTTCCTCATTATTGTGAGTATAGAGAGTCAATAACACCAAGAGCTTCAGCTGGGAGAATCTATTTCCCATGATAATGTCTGTTGCTGGTTGTACTGCATTATTTTCAAAATACCTCCTTGATAGCATTACTCTCACTATTTTTCCCCCCAGTAGGATTTGACTGATTTAATGATAAAGATAATGACATTGATTTTATATTGATGTGTGATGGAGGTGGTAAAACAAACTGCATCATCTACTTCAATGCATGCTCATGCTGACCAACATGTTCTGTATTAATAAGGGTAAATATGTTTTTGTGTTTTATATCATAAAGGGCAGTGATTCTCAAACATTACCCAGGTGAATCAAAGGTAATGGCCAGCAGTTTCTGGGTTGCCATGTTCTGCAAACCATGGAAAGGCTGATGTCATTAAATTTTTACAAGCACATAAGATAGCAAAGGCACAAACAAACAGATTATGTACTGTTGTGTTCTCAACTCTTCAACCAATGAATCACAGATATATTTATACTAATCAGATAATTTGCAAGTGTGCCACCAGATCTGAAAATGTTCTCTTGGGAAGTAGATGCTCTTTATTATTTCAAGTAAGTTTCAAACTGCCCATAGGAGTAATTTTGACCTAATAAAGAATTTCCACTGCAATAAAGTTATTGTGTTCTTTGAAATGTGTTTTGTCAGGTATGGCTTGAAAAGAGCCAGAAGTCAAAAAATACAAATATAAAAAGCACCAAGAACTAGAACAAGATGAAAGTCCGAGGGACAGAGTGTAAAAGCCACAGAGCGGATGAAAGAACAGAAGGGTTGAGAGGAAAACCATGAAGAAAAAGAGGAGGGGAAATGTCTCTTTTTCGCACCGACCCCCTTCTCATCCATCGCCCTCCACGCCCCCTTCCCCTCTGGGCAGCCAGGTGGCCAGGCTGGGCACAGACGGCCCTCCTTCCCTTCTCCATGCTGGCCCTGCTGCTCCTTCCAAACACAAAGCAGCAGTAGTGGGAGGACATCAGCCAGACGTGACACAAAGGAAGGATGGACGAGGAGTGTTTGAAGGCCTGGCACTCACTCACCTTCCACACCACGCACAAGCCGAACAGAGGACAGCCTGGCAAGCTCAAGGCGGCTTTTTTGAAAACTCTTGGTTAAAAAAAAAAGCACATACAACTAAAGAATGTAAGTAGTTACTGCTGAAGGTCTGAAAATAATTTGACTTATGAAATTATAAATGCATTTCTCCTAGATAGATTTTACCCAGGAGCTGGTGATGTCTAAAGCTCGCTTAGAAAGCCCTAAAGGCTGAAAAACTCTTAACAGCCTGAAATGTTTATAGCAATGGATACCAGTATACAGACTATGCTACTGTTCTTGGTGTTCGTTAAGTCTGTGCCCTGAGATATATGAAAAAGTCGAATCCTCTTATCCAGTTTAAACAAAATGTCAACAAAAACAGTTTGAAAGGTTGTATAGATAAAAACCAACACAAGGTGACATCCAGTAATAGTTTAACTGCAGCTACTTTGATGACTGATTATTTTGGCAGTGACTATTAGTGATGGGCTGATTGCCCATCTTGTATCACTGATGATCTTAATTTGCTGTGTGAGCTGTTTTTTGTGGAGGGACTGTACAGGTCCTATCAATAGATAAATTAAAAAAGGACAGTTCAAACTTCAGCTGACCCAACTAAAGTCAGCAAAACTTCCAACAAAGTGATTTATTTCTTCTTGTTTAGGGTGATTGTAGTGTGGCAATGTTGACAACTTAAGACTGTACACATGTGACAGTCTTCTATCAGTTTTGTTTAAGAGTTGCAAGAGACAATGGCAATATACTGCCCTTTACTTTACCTAAAAACCAAGCCAAAATGCAGAAGAAGTGAGAGAGAAAAAAACTTAAGGAAATCTCTTGATTCCTTATCTAATAAAACCATTGTTAACTGTACAACTCACTTTGCCAGACTGTTGTTGGTACCACTTTTCTTTAGTTCAGAGTGGTTTATCTACAGATGTCCTAAGCTTCCACCATAGATTTCAATCTGGTTGAGGCCCTCACTTTAACTGGACCTTTGGGACATCTCAATTTTTTGATTTTCGTTTATTCTGTTGAACATTTTATCCTATGCTTGAGATTAGTGTCCAGTTGAATCACCCGATTAGGGCCATTAATCAGCTATAAGACAGACAAGCCTTACATTTGACCCTAAAATACTTTGTTACACAAATACAAATGCAATTCACTAAATGATTGCAAGCCACCCAAGTCTTGTAGCTGCTGACAAGTCCAACAAATAAGCCCTCCACCATTGTGCTTCATAATCAGTTTAAGGGTTGCATGTGGCCTTGTGCATTATAACCAAACATTTTTAAAAAGAACAGGCTTTCTGCTGGCAACCCTTCAAAACAAGCCAGTTCAGTCTTTTTTTCTTATTTTACTGTTGTGAAGCTGAATATTTGACATTCTAACTGCGACCTGTAGAGTCTCAGACGAAGCTTTTAGGTTTGTACATTTCTCTCAGCATTTCACAGTCTGACCTCAGTTTGAACTTGCTGGTAAGTCCACTCCTGGAAAATTGTCAACTGTCTTGAATGTTTTTCACTTCTGAATTTTTTTTCCTCGCTCTAGAACTGTGGACTTTAAGTTGTTTGAAAATGGCCTCATAACCTTTCTCAGATTGATGGGCAGCAACAGTTGTTCTGTAAGAGCATTGCTGATGCACTTTCTTCTTGGTATTGTGTTAACACACACCCAAATGTTCCAAACTAAAAACAACTGCCAAAACCTTTGGTTTTATAGAGGTGTTGCTGATGATCAGTTAATTAAAGCATTTGAATAAATATTAGTACAATGTAAAAAGTTGTTTTGTTGCATTTTTAATCTGTTTTTACCTAATTTAGTAAAAACAAAAAACAAAAATATGGAAAAATATTATAAAATAAAATTTATTTGGAACATTTAGTTAAATGTTTAAATTTCTTGTTACCATTTATTACTTAATAAATGATAAAATAAATGAAATATAAGAAAGGCATGATAT
The DNA here is from genome assembly GCF_001649575.2 of Kryptolebias marmoratus. Lineage (NCBI taxonomy): Eukaryota > Metazoa > Chordata > Actinopteri > Cyprinodontiformes > Rivulidae > Kryptolebias > Kryptolebias marmoratus. Next base: position 3,980,055 of record NC_051442.1, read on the forward strand.
TTATGTCATATCTATTAGGTCTACCAAACAACATTTGAACCTTAGAAGTAAAAGGTGTTTTGTTTTAATGATACTTTAAGTTCAATAGATGTTACAGGAGATAAAAATCCAAAAAATGATAATTCCCATTAAAGCGTGAGGCTTCTGTATGATAAAAATAAAGTTCATCGGTTCTTTGTAGGGAATACTGTGCAGCAATCAATCCAGCACAAACTACCAGCACCAACATCCTGAGGTCTACTGTAGGAGACTTTTCAGTCAATACAGCTTACTTAGGTTGAAATCATATTTTTCAGCTCCAACAAGGTATAGTGTACCCAAGGCTACCATCTGTACTTCCATGGCAGATGTCTCATCCACTCCATCATCTGGGAGGTCTCTGGGCCTTTAGGGGCCGTGCTGTCACTGTATCAGAGCGAACACAGCAGCCCATTCAGCCAGTGTACAGAGGACAAATGGGAGGACAGACCTAGGAGGTCATTTTTATTGATGTGAACAAAGAACCATTCACTCACACTGGGTGTATGAAAAGAAATATCAAGATGAATGGAAATAATGAATGCTGGACCCTTGTTTTACCTCTAAAAAATGAGTATGTTCTGCTTAATGTGATGCCATTACAATGGGCACTGTTTCACATAAAGACATGAATGGGCTGTGATGCAGACGGCTGTTATTGACAAGACAAAAAGGGTAGAAGAAAGCTGCCAATGATGTGGTGGGGCCTGCCTCATGCTCAAAGTGCCCGGTAGCACAGTTTAACCTTCACAAGCCTTGGTTAATTTGCTGGTGCTCGCCTGGCACACAATCTCTCAATAAGCTGCGTTCTGAAGCTGAGAAGAACGCCGCCGCTGCAGAGCCACTCTAGCAGAGCCACTCTAGCAGAGACACAGTAAGGCAACTCGAGTGATCTCAGAAACCCACTGTTCAAAAGCAAAGACAATTGCAGCCTCATTGCATCAGTTGGATGTTAGGTCCACGACAGCATTGCTGAGAAATTCGTCATCCCTAAAGCCAAAAAGGTCCTCAAAAGTTAAAACCAAAACAATGCTCAACGAAGCGATTGATCTCCACAGCATAAACACCGTTTCTGAAAAAGAAGCCAAACTAATTGTAATTCTAGAAACACTGATCCGAGGGTTTTCCTTCCCGCCCTATTTAGTGCAATGACTTAGCTAAAACACATTTCACTGGATTAATCTGGTCCGCCTGGAAGGTGAAGATAAAATGTACTTCAAGCCAACATAAGCAGAAGGACAAGGGGAGGAGGTAAGATCACAAGGAGCAAAACTGTATCAGAGACATTGTGATGAGAATTATTTATCGTCCCCTGTCAAGGTTGGGATTCTATCAAAGTTGTGAACGTTTTGCAACTCAAATACAACCACATATTCTGCTTGTTCATCATTCCATCCAGAGCTTAATTACTATCAGAATTGAAACGGTACCTTTTAAAAAGACAGACAATATAAAAAAATAACAACCAGGAAAGCACAAGGTCAAAGACAACACTTGTCAATGACCCAAATGAATAAAGGCATAGATAAAGAACAATGATTAATTGGTTCTGTGCATAAATGCAAGGCAAGGACAAACCAACAACCTACTAATCAGCTGAAAGAAGCAGTGAAACTAGAAAAGAGCTTTTTAGTATAAAGACAACATGTTGGTCTGTCACTACATTCTGGGGCCCCCTACACACACTCAATACTCGCTATTGCCGTAACATTTAGCCTTCTGTGTTCCACCAACAACATACAGTATATTCTAACCTTGAGAAAGAATTCGAAAACACTAAAATGATACAAGCTTACAAGATTAGCAGGTCTTGTTTAGGGGTGAGCTGGTGCTTGCTTCATTTCTTTTGACAATCAGAAGGAAATAGAGCAGAGGGAAAAGGAGTAGGAGGAATATTTTTAACCAGGATGGCTATTGATGAATCACAGCAGCACCCACTATCTCCAGGGGGCATTCCCTGATGGGTGGGGTGAGAGGTGCGTGCTTCAGGAGGGAGGAAGTGGAAAACCTCACTTACCTAGAGAGAAAAAGCGAGAGACAAAATAACTCAGTCATGCAACATGAAAAAAGATGCATCCACAACATAATCCAATACATGGCTACGAGGAAAAAAAACAAGACGAGCGCGGAAATAATTATACAGAGTGAAAAGGATACTAAAATACGAACTACATAGAACTTTTACTCAAATACAAAGAATGCTTACATAAAATGAGCAGCATCTAATCATAGATTGAACTCATTTCTGTCATGTTCAAGAAGATTCTAGTTTAAAAATAAATCCAGGTACAACACAAGTCTGCATACAAAAAAATATATATATATATATATATATATATATATATATATATATATATATATATATATATATATATATATAGTGCTCGACTGCTGCTTCAGGACAAACAGACAAACAGGAGGTCTGTCCAAAAAGTTTATTAAGCATTTTACTGGTATAAAAATACCAGCAATTAATTCTTTTTTTCCCCCCCTAAAAGTACTGCTGGCTTCTTGGTTACACTGTCAAAGGACACTCTGTTTTTGTCACAGTTATATTTAGACATTTGCTGAAAAGCTTTGGCAACAACCAGTTGCCAAGATTAAGCTGCGGCTGCCATTCTAAATTTGGGTAATTTATTTTTTTGGGGTGTTGGATGTGGAAATGGTATTTCAGATTAGTGGCATTAGCTCCTCTCATTTCAGTTGCAAATCCTTGAAACCGCATCATCTAAGTTTTTTGGGTAGTACTTTTTTATTTGGACCCAAAACCAAAATATGGTGTTTATTTTTGGAACAAAAACAGAAAGCGTAAAAAATAATAATAATTCTGACACAGCACAAAGTAGTAAGGCATCTCAAAGTTGGCACCCATTTATTCAGCTGGTTTTACACTGGTGAATGTACAACTAAAAAAAAAAAAGTAAAATGATTGTAGACAACTAAACTAATGTGAGACACTCCGAAAATGGATACCTTCGATTTAACTTTTATTTCAAGGAAGCCAATTCGTTAATACAGCTAATGCTACTGCCAAGTGGACTTGAAAATAAAAACGTATGCACTGCTCACAAATAATGATCTCAATGAGACCTTCAGAAAGTTAACACTGGCTGTACATCTACAACCAATAAACTTTTATAGTCAACCTAATTTAAGATGGCCACCACAACTAATTGATCTTAGCTTACTCATTAATGACTATGCCTTAGTGGATATTACAGATACTGAACTAAAATTTGGTATACTCAAAGTGCCAACAGATGATGTGAGATCACTCAAGATATCACAAACATGTAATGTTATTTTCAAGGTTTATGTAAAAAAGCTAAAATTCTGTTATTTCTCATCATAAGATGATTTTATTCTAAAACACTGGCATGAAAAGTGGCGGGTGATATGCATTCCTTCAAGGAATGGTATGCCTTTAATTTGTGAAAGCATTAATTAAAGCAACCTTAACTAATATTTGGGAAAATTAATTTAAAAATATGTTATTTAATGTGAATTATTTCAAAGTGCATTACAGGAAAGTACATATTGTTATGGAGGTACTGCAAAAAAAAAAAAAAAAAGCAATCTCAACTCCAAGCCATTAACCTTTAACTCTGATGAAAAGCAAAACCAAACAAAAGCTATATGCACGCTTTCATCCACATCATTCTAATTTGCTACCAGGGCTGTGATTATGTCATTGCTGTTACATGCTGCTTTAAAAACCACATAACTGCAGGACTCGACACAATATGCTGCACAAATACTCGCATGTTAACGTCCTGTTTAAAACGAAGCTTTTATTTGAAATGAAGAAATGCTGATTGTTACGGGCTTCACACTGGCAACATTGATGGAATTGTGTTTTCAGGTGAAACACTGACTGTCATGGTTGGACTGGATGTTTGTGGTCCTTGAAACAGAAGCAAATTTGTTTCAAAACAGGAAAGAAAAAAAAAAAGTTGTCAAGCTTTACAACCAACAGAACAATAGTTTTTACATATTTCCATTGTGGCACTCTTTTAGATTGCATTTTTGGAAAAAATGTTTTAAAGTGATAGGAAATGAGACAGAAAATTGCTCAACTTCAAATCATTTCCCATTATTATGACTGCACTGTCGCAGTTTAAGAGCTGTCAGCTGTGAACTTGTTTTACATAAAAAGTGACACAACTGAATAATGTCTAAATAATAAAGTAATTGTTTCACAGCAGCCACAGCGACAAGGCTGCCTACACGGCATTAGTATCTGCATGTATTTTTATGTTTATTGGCCTGTGAAAAAATCTGGTGTAAACCATCTTAAATGGTGAATAATTGATCTGACCAGCCAGTCTATATATATATATATATATATATATATATATATATATATATAT